>NW_027133889.1:2486618-2797445 GCF_037392515.1 Haliotis asinina | reverse complement strand
ATACACTCACTAACGGACCCTACCACTTCTAATCTCATTGACAACGCCTACCAATCACACTGTACTGACTAACAGGAACCATCACATATACACTCAATAACGGACCCTACCACTTCTAATCTCATTGACAACGCCTACCAATCACACTGTACTGACTAACATAAAAAATCACATACACACTCACTAACAGACCCTACCACTTCTAATCTCATTGACAACGCCTACCAATCACACTGCACTGAGTAACAGGAACCATCACCTATACACTCACTAACAGACCCTACCACTTCAAATCTCATTGACAACGCCTACCAATCACACTGTACTGACTAACAGGAAACATCACATATACACTCAATAACGGACCCTACCACTTCTAATCTCATTGACAACGCCTACCAATCACACTGTACTGACTAACAGGAACCATCACATATACACTCAATAACGGACCCTACCACTTCTAATCTCACTGACAACGCCTACCAATCACACTGTACTGACTAACAGGAACCATCACCTACACACTCAATAACAGACCCTACCACTTCTAATCTCATTGACAACGCCTACCAATCACACTGTACTGACTAACAGGAACCATCACATATACACTCACTAACAGACCCTACCACTTCTAATCTCATTGACAACACCTACCAATCACACTGTACTGACTAACAGGAACCATCACCTACACACTCAATAACAGACCCTACCACTTCTAATCTCATTGACAATGCCTACCAATCACACTGTACTGACTAACAGGAACCATCACATATACACTCACTAACAGACCCTACCACTTCTAATCTCATTGACAACGCCTACCAATCACACTGTACTGACTAACAGGAACCATCACCTATACACTCAATAACGGACCCTACCACTTCTAATCTCATTGACAACGCCTACCAATCACACTGTACTGACTAACAGGAACCATCACATATACACTCAATAACAGACACTACCACCTCAAATCTCATTGACAACGCCTACCAATCACACTGTACTGACTAACAGGAACCATCACATATACACTCAAAAACAGACCCTACCACTTCTAATCTCATTGACAACGCCTACCAATCACACTGTACTGACTAACAGGAACCATCACCTACACACTCACTAACAGACCCTACCACTTCTAATCTCATTGACAACGCCTACCAATCACACGGTACTGACTAACAGGAACCCTCACCTATACACTCACTAACAGACCCTACCACTTCTAATCTCATTGACAACGCCTACCAATCACACTGTACTGACTAACAGGAACCATCACATATACACTCAATAACGGACCCTACCACTTCAAATCTCATTGACAACGCCTACCAATCACACTGTACTGACTAACAGGAACCATCACATATACACTCAATAACGGACCCTACCACTTCTAATCTCATTGACAACGCCTACCAATCACACTGTACTGACTAACAGGAACCATCACATATACACTCAATAACGGACCCTACCACTTCAAATCTCATTGACAACGCCTACCAATCACACTGTACTGACTAACAGGAACCATCACATATACACTCAAAAACGGACCCTACCGCTTCTAATCTCATTGACAACGCCTACCAATCGCACTGTACTGACTAACAGGAACCATCACCTACACACTCACTAACAGACCCTAGCACTTCTAATCTCATTGACAACGCCTACCAATCACACTGTACTGACTAACAGGAACCATCACATATATACTCACTATCAGACCCTACCACTTCTAGTCTCATTGACAACGCCTACCAATCACACTGTACTGACTAACAGGAACCCTCACCTATACACTCACTAACAGACCCTACCACTTCTAATCTCATTGACAATGCCTACCAATCACACTGGTACTGACTAACAGGAACCATCACATATACACTCAATAACGGACCGTACCACTTCTAATCTCATTGAGAACGCCTAACAATCACACTGTACTGACTAACAGGAACCATCACCTATACACTCACTAACAGACCCTACCACTTCAAATCTCATTGACAATGCCTACCAATCACACTGTACTGACTAACAGGAACCATCACATATACACTCAATAACGGACCCTACCACTTCTAATCTCATTGACAACGCCTACCAATCACACTGTACTGACTAACAGGAACCATCACCTACACACTCAATAACGGACCCTACCACTTCTAATCTCATTGACAACGCCTACCAATCACACTGTACTGACTAACAGGAACCATCACCTATACACTCAATAACGGACCCTACCACTTCTAATCTCATTGACAACGCCTACCAATCACACTGTACTGACTAACAGGAACCATCACATATACACTCAATAACGGACACTACCACCTCAAATCTCATTGACAACGCCTACCAATCACACTGTACTGACTAACAGGAACCATCACATATACACTCAAAAACAGACCCTACCACTTCTAATCTCATTGACAACGCCTACCAATCACACTGTACTGACTAACAGGAACCATCACCTACACACTCACTAACAGACCCTACCACTTCTAATCTCATTGACAACGCCTACCAATCACACGGTACTGACTGACAGGAACCATCACATATACACTCACTAACAGACCCTACCACTTCTAATCTCATTGACAACGCCGACCAATCACACTGTACTGACTAACAGGAACCATCACATATACAATCAATAACGGACCCTACCACTTCAAATCTCATTGACAACGCCAACCAATCACACTGTACTGACTAACAGGAACCATCACATATACACTCAATAACGGACCCTACCACTTCTAATCTCATTGACAACGCCTACCAATCACACTGTACTGACTAACAGGAACCATCACATATACACTCAATAACGGACCCTACCACTTCAAATCTCATTGACAACGCCTACCAATCACACTGTACTGACTAACAGGAACCATCACATATACACTCAATAACGGACCCTACCACTTCTAATCTCATTGACAACGCCTACCAATCACACTGTACTGACTAACAGGAACCATCACATATACACTCAATAACGGACCCTACCACTTCTAATCTCATTGACAACGCCTACCAATCACACTGTACTGACTAACAGGAACCATCACCTATACACTCACTAACAGACCCTACCACTTCTAATCTCATTGACAACGCCTACCAATCACACTGTACTGACTAACAGGAACCATCACATATACACTCAATAACGGACCCTACCACTTCTGATCTCATTGACAACGCCTACCAATCACACTGTACTGACTAACAGGAACCATCACATATACACTCAATAACGGACCCTACCACTTCTAATCTCATTGACAACGACTACCAATCACACTGTACTGACTAACAGGAACCATCACCTATACACTCACTAACAGACCCTACCACTTCTAATCTCATTGACAACGCCTACCAATCACACTGTACTGACTAACAGGAACCATCACATATACACTCAATAACGGACCCTACCACTTCCAATCTCATTGACACCGCCTACCAATCACACTGTACTGACTAACAGGAACCATGACATATACACTCAAAAACGGACCCTACCACTTCTAATCTCATTGACAACGCCTACCAATCACACTGTACTGACTAACAGGAACCATCACATACATACTCACTAACGGACCCTACCACTTCTAATCTCATTGACAACGCCTACCAATCACACTGTACTGACTAACAGGAACCATCACATATACACTCAATAACGGACCCTACCACTTCTAGTCTCATTGACAACGCCTACCAATCACACTGTACTGACTAACAGGAACCATCACATATACACTCAATAACGGACCCTACCACTTCAAATCTCATTGACAACGCCTACCAATCACACTGTACTGACTAACAGGAACCATCACATATACACTCAATAACAGACCCTACCACTTCTGATCTCATTGACAACGCCTACCAATCACACTGTACTGACTAACAGGAACCATCACATATACACTCAATAACGGACCCTACCACTTCTAATCTCATTGACAACGCCTACCAATCACACTGTACTGACTAACAGGAACCATCACCTATACACTCACTAACAGACCCTACCACTTCTAATCTCATTGACAACGCCTACCAATCACACTGTACTGACTAACAGGAACCATCACATATACACTCAATAACGGACCCTACCACTTCTGATCTCATTGACAACGCCTACCAATCACACTGTACTGACTAACAGGAACCATCACATATACACTCAATAACGGACCCTACCACTTCTAATCTCATTGACAACGACTACCAATCACACTGTACTGACTAACAGGAACCATCACCTATACACTCACTAACAGACCCTACCACTTCTAATCTCATTGACAACGCCTACCAATCACACTGTACTGACTAACAGGAACCATCACATATACACTCAATAACGGACCCTACCACTTCCAATCTCATTGACACCGCCTACCAATCACACTGTACTGACTAACAGGAACCATGACATATACACTCAAAAACGGACCCTACCACTTCTAATCTCATTGACAACGCCTACCAATCACACTGTACTGACTAACAGGAACCATCACATACACACTCACTAACGGACCCTACCACTTCTAATCTCATTGACAACGCCTACCAATCACACTGTACTGACTAACAGGAACCATCACATATACACTCAATAACGGACCCTACCACTTCTAATCTCATTGACAACCTACCAATCACACTGTACTGACTAACAGGAACCATCACATAAACACTCAATAACGGACCCCACCACTTCTAATCTCATTGACAACGCCTACCAATCACACTGTACTGACTAACAGGAACCATCACCCAGACACTCACTAACAGACGCTACCACTTCTAATCTCATTGACAATGCCTACCAATCACACTGTACTGACTAACAGGAACCATCACATATACACTCAATAACGGACCCTACCACTTCTGATCTCATTGACAACGCCTACCAATCACACTGTACTGACTAACAGGAACCATCACATATACACTCAATAACGGACCCTACCACTTCTAATCTCATTGACAACGCCTACCAATCACACTGTACTGACTAACAGGAACCATCACCTATACACTCACTAACAGACCCTACCACTTCTAATCTCATTGACAACGCCTACCAATCACACTGTACTGACTAACAGGAACCATCACATATACACTCAATAACGGACCCTACCACTTCTGATCTCATTGACAACGCCTACCAATCACACTGTACTGACTAACAGGAACCATGACATATACACTCAATAACGGACCCTACCACTTCTAATCTCATTGACAACGACTACCAATCACACTGTACTGACTAACAGGAACCATTACCTATACACTCACTAACAGACCCTACCACTTCTAATCTCATTGACAACGCCTACCAATCACACTGTACTGACTAACAGGAACCATCACATATACACTCAATAACGGACCCTACCACTTCAAATCTCATTGACACCGCCTACCAATCACACTGTACTGACTAACAGGAACCATGACATATACACTCAAAAACGGACCCTACCACTTCTAATCTCATTGACAACGCCTACCAATCACACTGTACTGACTAACAGGAACCATCACATACACACTCACTAACGGACCCTACCACTTCTAATCTCATTGACAACGCCTACCAATCACACTGTACTGACTAACAGGAACCATCACATATACACTCAATAACGGACCCTACCACTTCTAATCTCATTGACAACCTACCAATCACACTGTACTGACTAACAGGAACCATCACATATACACTCAATAACGGACCCTACCACTTCTGATCTCATTGACAACGCCTACCAATCACACTGTACTGACTAACAGGAACCATCACATATACACTCAATAACGGACCCTACCACTTCTAATCTCATTGACAACGCCTACCAATCACACTGTACTGACTAACAGGAACCATCACCTATACACTCACTAACAGACCCTACTACTTCTAATCTCATTGACAACGCCTACCAATCACACTGTACTGACTAACAGGAACCATCACATATACACTCAATAACGGACCCTACCACTTCTGATCTCATTGACAACGCCTACCAATCACACTGTACTGACTAACAGGAACCATCACATATACACTCAATAACGGACCCTACCACTTCTAATCTCATTGACAACGACTACCAATCACACTGTACTGACTAACAGGAACCATCACCTATACACTCACTAACAGACCCTACCACTTCTAATCTCATTGACAACGCCTACCTATCACACTGTACTGACTAACAGGAACCATCACATATACACTCAATAACGGACCCTACCACTTCCAATCTCATTGACACCGCCTACCAATCACACTGTACTGACTAACAGGAACCATGACATATACACTCAAAAACGGACCCTACCACTTCTAATCTCATTGACAACGCCTACCAATCACACTGTACTGACTAACAGGAACCATCACATACACACTCACTAACGGACCCTACCACTTCTAATCTCATTGACAACGCCTACCAATCACACTGTACTGACTAACAGGAACCATCACATATACACTCACTAACGGACCCTACCACTTCTAATCTCATTGACAACCTACCAATCACACTGTACTGACTAACAGGAACCATCACATAAACACTCAATAACGGACCCCACCACTTCTAATCTCATTGACAACGCCTACCAATCACACTGTACTGACTAACAGGAACCATCACCTATACACTCACTAACAGACCCTACCACTTCTAATCTCATTGACAATGCCTACCAATCACACTGTACTGACTAACAGGAACCATCACATATACACTCACTAACGGACCCTAAAACTTCTAATCTCATTGACAACGCCTACCAATCACACTGTACTGACTAACAGGAACCATCACATATACACTCACTAACAGACCCTACCACTTCTAATCTCATTGACAATGCCTACCAATCACACTGTACTGACTAACAGGAACCATCACATATACACTCAATAACGGACCCTACCACTTCTAATCTCATTGACAACGACTACCAATCACACTGTACTGACTAACAGGAACCATCACCTATACACTAACTAACAGACCCTACCACTTCTAATCTCATTGACAACGCCTACCAATCACACTGTACTGACTAACAGGAACCATCACATATACACTCAATAACGGACCCTACCACTTCTGATCTCATTGACAACGCCTACCAATCACACTGTACTGACTAACAGGAACCATCACATATACACTCAATAACGGACCCTACCACTTCTAATCTCATTGACAACGACTACCAATCACACTGTACTGACTAACAGGAACCATCACATATACACTCAATAACGGACCCCACCACTTCTAATCTCATTGACAACGCCTACCAATCACACTGTACTGACTAACAGGAACCATCACCTATACACTCACTAACAGACCCTACCACTTCTAATCTCATTGACAATGCCTACCAATCACACTGTACTGACTAACAGGAACCATCACATATACACTCAATAACGGACCCTACCACTTCTAATCTCATTGACAACGACTACCAATCACACTGTACTGACTAACAGGAACCATCACCTATACACTCACTAACAGACCCTACCACTTCTAATCTCATTGACAACGCCTACCAATCACACTGTACTGACTAACAGGAACCATCACATATACACTCAATAACGGACCCTACCACTTCCAATCTCATTGACAACGACTACCAATCACACTGTACTGACTAACAGGAACCATCACATATACACTCACTAACAGACCCTACCACTTCTAATCTCATTGACAACGCCTACCAATCACACTGTACTGACTAACAGGAACCATCACATACACACTCAATAACGGACCCTACCACTTCTAATCTCATTGACAACGCCTACCAATCACACTGTACTGACTAACAGGAACCATCACATATACACTCAATAACGGACCCTACCACTTCTAATCTCATTGACAACCTACCAATCACACTGTACTGACTAACAGGAACCATCACATAAACACTCAATAACGGACCCCACCACTTCTAATCTCATTGACAACGCCTACCAATCACACTGTACTGACTAACAGGAACCATCACCTATACACTCACTAACAGACCCTACTACTTCTAATCTCATTGACAACGCCTACTAATCACACTGTACTGACTAACAGGAACCATCACATATACACTCAAAAACGGACCCTACCACTTCTAATCTCATAGACAACGCCTACCGATCACACTGTACTGACTAACAGGAACCATCACATATACACTCAATAACGGATCCTACCACTTCTAATCTCATTGACAACGCCTACCAATCACACTGTACTGACTAACAGGAACCATCACCTATACACTCACTAACAGACCCTACTACTTCTAATCTCATTGACAACGCCTACCAATCACACTGTACTGACTAACAGGAATCATCACCTATACACTCACTAACAGACCCTACCACTTCTAATCTCATTGACAACGCCTACCAATCACACTGTACTGACTAACAGGAACCATCACATATACACTCAATAACGGACCCTACCACTTCTAATCTCATTGACAACGCCTACGAATCACACTGTACTGACTAACAGGAACCATCACATATACACTCAATAACGGATCCTACCACTTCTAATCTCATTGACACCGCATACCAATCACACTGTACTGACTAACAGGAACCATCACATATACACTCAATAACGGACCCTACCACTTCTAATCTCATTGACAACGCCTACCAATCACACTGTACTGACTAACAGGAACCATCACCTACACACTCACTAACAGACCCTACCACTTCTAATCTCATTGACAACGCCTACCAATCACACTGTACTGACTAACAGGAACCATCATCTATACACTCACTAACAGACCCTACCACTTCTAATCTCATTGACAACGCCTACCAATCACACTGTACTGACTAACAGGAAACATCACTTATACACTCAATAACGGACCCTACCACTTCAAATCTCATTGACAACGCCTACCAATCACACTGTACTGACTAACAGGAACCATCACATATACACTCAATAACGCACCCTACCACTTCTAATCTCATTGACCACGCCTACCAATCACACTGTACTGACTAACAGGAATCATCACATATACACTCAATAACGGACCCTCCCACTTCAAATCTCATTGACAACGCCTACCAATCACACTGTACTGACTAACAGGAACCATCACATATACACTCAATAACGGACCCTACCGCTTCTAATCTCATTGACAACGCCTACCAATCACACTGTACTGACTAACAGGAACCATCACCTACACACTCACTAACAGACCCTAGCACTTCTAATCTCATTGACAACGCCTACCAATCACACTGTACTGACTAACAGGAACCATCACATATATACTCACTAACAGACCCTACCACTTCTAGTCTCATTGACAACGCCTACCAATCACACTGTACTGACTAACAGGAACCCTCACCTATACACTCACAAACAGACCCTACCACTTCTAATCTCATTGACAATGTCTACCAATCACACTGGTACTGACTAACAGGAACCATCACATATACACTCAATAACGGACGCTACCACTTCTGATCTCATTGAGAACGCCTACCAATCACACTGTACTGACTAACAGGAACCATCACCTATACACTCACTAACAGACCCTACCACTTCAAATCTCATTGACAACGCCTACCAATCACACTGTACTGACTAACAGGAACCATCACATATACACTCAATAACGGACCCTACCACTTCTAATCTCATTGACAACACCTACCAATCACACTGTACTGACTAACAGGAACCATCACATATACACTCAAAAACGGACCCTACCACTTCTGATCTCATTGACAACGCCTACCAATCACACTCTACTGACTAACAGGAACCATCACATATACACTCAATAACGGACCCTACCACTTCTAATCTCATTGACAACGCCTACCAATCACACTGTACTGACTAACAGGAACCATCACCTATACACTCACTAACAGACCCTACCACCTCTAATCTCATTGACAACGCCTACCAATCACACTGTACTGACTAACAGGAACCATCACATATACACTCAATAACGGACCCTACCACTTCTAATCTCATTGACACCGCCTACCAATCACACTGTACTGACTAACAGGAATCATCACATATACACTAAGTAACGGACCCTACCACTTCTATTCTCATTGACAACGCCTACCAATCACACTGTACTGACTAACAGGAACCATCACATATACACTCAATAACGGACCCCACCACTTCTAATCTCATTGACAACGCCTACCAATCACACTGTACTGACTAACAGGAACCATCACCTATACACTCACTAACAGACCCTACCACTTCTAATCTCATTGACAATGCCTACCAATCACACTGTACTGACTAACAGGAACCATCACATATACACTCAATAACGGACCCTACCACTTCTAATCTCATTGACAACGCCTACGAATCACACTGTACTGACTAACAGGAACCATCACCTATACACTCACTAACAGACCCTACTACTTCTAATCTCATTGACAACGCCTACCAATCACACTGTACTGACTAACAGGAATCATCACCTATACACTCACTAACAGACCCTACCACTTCTAATCTCATTGACAACGCCTACCAATCACACTGTACTGACTAACAGGAACCATCACATATACACTCAATAACGGACCCTACCACTTCTAATCTCATTGACAACGCCTACCAATCACACTGTACTGACTAACAGGAACCATCACATATACACTCAATAACGGACCCTACCACTTCTAATCTCATTGACACCGCCTACCAATCACACTGTACTGACTAACAGGAACCATCACATATACACTCAATAACGGACCCTACCACCTCAAATCTCATTGACAACGCCTACCAATCACACTGTACTGACTAACAGGAACCATCACATATACACTCAAAAACGGACCCTACCACTTCTAATCTCATTGACAACGCCTACCAATCACACTGTACTGACTAACAGGAACCATCACCTACACACTCACTAACAGACCCTACCACTTCTAATCTCATTGACAACGCCTACCAATCACACTGTACTGACTAACAGGAACCATCATCTATACACTCACTAACAGACCCTACCACTTCTAATCTCATTGACAACGCCTACCAATCACACTGTACTGACTAACAGGGAACATCACATATACACTCAATAACGGACCCTACCACTTCAAATCTCATTGACAACGCCTACCAATCACACTGTACTGACTAACAGGAACCATCACATATACACTCAATAACGCACCCTACCACTTCTAATCTCATTGACAACGCCTACCAATCACACTGTACTGACTAACAGGAATCATCACATATACACTCAATAACGGACCCTCCCACTTCAAATCTCATTGACAACGCCTACCAATCACACTGTACTGACTAACAGGAACCATCACATATACACTCAATAACGGACCCTACCGCTTCTAATCTCATTGACAACGCCTACCAATCACACTGTACTGACTAACAGGAACCATCACCTACACACTCACTAACAGACCCTAGCACTTCTAATCTCATTGACAACGCCTACCAATCACACTGTACTGACTAACAGGAACCATCACATATATACTCACTAACAGACCCTACCACTTCTAGTCTCATTGACAACGCCTACCAATCACACTGTACTGACTAACAGGAACCCTCACCTATACACTCACTAACAGACCCTACCACTTCTAATCTCATTGACAATGCCTACCAATCACACTGGTACTGACTAACAGGAACCATCACATATACACTCAATAACGGACCCTACAACTTCTAATCTCATTGAGAACGCCTACCAATCACACTGTACTGACTAACAGGAACCATCACCTATACACTCAATAACAGACCCTACCACTTCAAATCTCATTGACAACGCCTACCAATCACACTGTACTGACTAACAGGAACCATCACATATACACTCAATAACGGACCCTACCACTTCTAATCTCATTGACACCGCCTACCAATCACACTGTACTGACTAACAGGAACCATCACATATACACTCAAAAACGGACCCTACCACTTCTAATCTCATTGACAACGCCTACCAATCACACTCTACTGACTAACAGGAACCATCACATATACACTCAATAACGGACCCTACCACTTCTAATCTCATTGACAACGCCTACCAATCACACTGTACTGACTAACAGGAACCATCACCTATACACTCACTAACAGACCCTACCACCTCTAATCTCATTGAGAACGCCTACCAATCACACTGTACTGACTAACAGGAACCATCACATATACACTCAATAACGGACCCTACCACTTCTAATCTCATTGACACCGCCTACCAATCACACTGTACTGACTAACAGGAATCATCACATATACACTCAGTAACGGACCGTACCACTTCTATTCTCATTGACAACGCCTACCAATCACACTGTACTGACTAACAGGAACCATCACATATACACTCAATAACGGACCCCACCACTTCTAATCTCATTGACAACGCCTACCAATCACACTGTACTGACTAACAGGAACCATCACCTATACACTCACTAACAGACCCTACCACTTCTAATCTCATTGACAATGCCTACCAATCACACTGTACTGACTAACAGGAACCATCACTTATACACTCAATAACGGACCCTACCACTTCTAATCTCATTGACAACGCCTACCAATCACACTGTACTGACTAACAGGAACCATCACCTATACACTCACTAACAGACCCTACTACTTCTAATCTCATTGACAACGCCTACCAATCACACTGTACTGACTAACAGGAATCATCACCTATACACTCACTAACAGACCCTACCACTTCTAATCTCATTGACAACGCCTACCAATCACACTGTACTGACTAACAGGAACCATCACATATACATTCAATAACGGACCCTACCACTTCTAATCTCATTGACAACGCCTACCAATCACACTGTACTGACTAACAGGAACCATCACATATACACTCAATAACGGACCCTACCACTTCTAATCTCATTGACACCGCCTACCAATCACACTGTACTGACTAACAGGAACCATCACATATACACTCAATAACGGACCCTACCACCTCAAATCTCATTGACAACGCCTACCAATCACACTGTACTGACTAACAGGAACCATCACATATACACTCAAAAACGGACCCTACCACTTCTAATCTCATTGACAACGCCTACCAATCACACTGTACTGACTAACAGGAACCATCACCTATACACTCACTAACAGACCCTACCACTTCTAATCTCATTGACAACGCCTACCAATCACACTGTACTGACTAACAGGAACCATCACCTACACACTCACTAACAGACCGTACCACTTCTATTCTCATTGACAACGCCTACCAATCACACTGTACTGACTAACAGGAACCATCACATATACACTCAATAACGGACCCCACCACTTCTAATCTCACTGACAACGCCTACCAATCACACTGTACTGACTAACAGGAACCATCACCTATACACTCACTAACAGACCCTACCACTTCTAATCTCATTGACAATGCCTACCAATCACACTGTACTGACTAACAGGAACCATCACATATACACTCAATAACGGACCCTACCACCTCAAATCTCATTGACAACGCCTACCAATCACACTGTACTGACTAACAGGAACCATCACATATACACTCAAAAACGGACCCTACCACTTCTAATCTCATTGACAACGCCTACCAATCACACTGTACTGACTAACAGGAACCATCACCTATACACTCACTAACAGACCCTACCACTTCTAATCTCATTGACAACGCCTACCAATCACACTGTACTGACTAACAGGAACCATCACCTACACACTCACTAACAGACCGTACCACTTCTATTCTCATTGACAACGCCTACCAATCACACTGTACTGACTAACAGGAACCATCACATATACACTCAATAACGGACCCCACCACTTCTAATCTCACTGACAACGCCTACCAATCACACTGTACTGACTAACAGGAACCATCACCTATACACTCACTAACAGACCCTACCACTTCTAATCTCATTGACAATGCCTACCAATCACACTGTACTGACTAACAGGAACCATCACTTATACACTCAATAACGGACCCTACCACTTCTAATCTCATTGACAACGCCTACCAATCACACTGTACTGACTAACAGGAACCATCACCTATACACTCACTAACAGACCCTACTACTTCTAATCTCATTGACAACGCCTACCAATCACACTGTACTGACTAACAGGAATCATCACCTATACACTCACTAACAGACCCTACCACTTCTAATCTCATTGACAACGCCTACCAATCACACTGTACTGACTAACAGGAACCATCACATATACACTCAATAACGGACCCTACCACTTCTAATCTCATTGACAACGCCTACCAATCACACTGTACTGACTAACAGGAACCATCACATATACACTCAATAACGGACCCTACCACTTCTAATCTCATTGACACCGCCTACCAATCACACTGTACTGACTAACAGGAACCATCACATATACACTCAATAACGGACCCTACCACCTCAAATCTCATTGACAACGCCTACCAATCACACTGTACTGACTAACAGGAACCATCACCTACACACTCACTAACAGACCCTACCACTTCTAATCTCATTGACAACGCCTACCAATCACACTGTACTGACTAACAGGAACCATCACATATATACTCACTAACAGACCCTACCACTTCTAATCTCATTGACAACGCCTACCAATCACACTGTACTGACTAACAGGAACCATCACCTATACACTCACTAACAGACCCTACCACTTCTAATCTCATTGACAACGCCTACCAATCACACTGTACTGACTAACAGGAACCATCACATATACACTCAATAACGGACCCTACCACTTCAAATCTCATTGACAACGCCTACCAATCACACTGTACTGACTAACAGGAATCATCACCTATACACTCACTAACAGACCCTACCACTTCTAATCTCATTGACAACGCCTACCAATCACACTGTACTGACTAACAGGAACCATCACCTACACACTCACTAACAGACCCTACCACTTCTAATCTCATTGACAACGCCTACCAATCACACTGTACTGACTAACAGGAACCATCACCTATACACTCACTAACAGACCCTACCACTTCTAATCTCATTGACAACGCCTACCAATCACACTGTACTGACTAACAGGAACCATCACCTACACACTCACAAACAGACCCTACCACTTCTAATCTCATTGACAACGCCTACCAATCACACTGTACTGACTAACAGGAACCATCACCTATACACTCACTAACAGACCCTACCACTTCAAATCTCATTGACAACGCCTACCAATCACACTGTACTGACTAACAGGAACCATCACATATACACTCAATAACGGACCCTACCACTTCTAATCTCATTGACAACGCCTACCAATCACACTGTACTGACTAACAGGAATCATCACCTATACACTCGCTAACAGACCCTACCAGTTCTAATCTCATTGACAACGCCTACCAATCACACTGTACTGACTAACAGGAACCATGACATATACACTCAATAACGGACCCTACCACTTCTAATCTCATTGACAACGCCTACCAATCACACTGTACTGACTAACAGGAACCATCACATATACACTCAATAACGGATCCTACCACTTCTAATCTCATTGACACCGCCTACCAATCACACTGTACTGACTAACAGGAACCATCACATATACACTCAAAAACGGACCCTACCACTTCTAATCTCATTGACAACGCCTACCAATCACACTGTACTGACTAACAGGAACCATCACCTACACACTCACTAACAGACCCTACCACTTCTAATCTCATTGACAACGCCTACCAATCACACTGTACTGACTAACAGGAACCATCATCTATACACTCACTAACAGACCCTACCACTTCTAATCTCATTGACAACGCCTACCAATCACACTGTACTGACTAACAGGAAACATCACATATACACTCAATAGCGGACCCTACCACTTCAAATCTCATTGACAACGCCTACCAATCACATTGTACTGACTAACAGGAACCATCACATAAACACTCAATAACGCACCCTACCACTTCTAATCTCATTGACAACGCCTACCAATCACACTGTACTGACTAACAGGAACCATCACATATACACTCAATAACGGACCCTACCACTTCAAATCTCATTGACAACGCCTACCAATCACACTGTACTGACTAACAGGAACCATCACATATACACTCAATAACGGACCCTACTGCTTCTAATCTCATTGACAACGCCTACCAATCACACTGTACTGACTAACAGGAACCATCACCTACACACTCACTAACAGACCCTAGCACTTCTAATCTCATTGACAACGCCTACCAATCACACTGTACTGACTAACAGGAACCATCACATATATACTCACTAACAGACCCTACCACTTCTAGTCTCATTGACAACGCCTACCAATCACACTGTACTGACTAACAGGAACCCTCACCTATACACTCACTAACAGACCCTACCACTTCTAATCTCATTGACAATGCCTACCAATCACACTGGTACTGACTAACAGGAACCATCACATATACACTCAATAACGGACCCTACCACTTCTAATCTCATTGAGAACGCCTACAAATCACACTGTACTGACTACCAGGCACGATCACCTATACACTCACTAACAGACCCTACCACTTCAAATCTCATTGACAACGCCTACCAATCACACTGTACTGACTAACAGGAACCATCACATATACACTCAATAACGGACCCTACCACTTCTAATCTCATTGACAACGCCTACCAATCACACTGTACTGACTAACAGGAACCATCACATATACACTCAAAAACGGACCCTACCACTTCTGATCTCATTGACAACGCCTACCAATGACACTCTACTGACTAACAGGAACCATCACATATACACTCAATAACGGACCCTACCACTTCAAATCTCATTGACAACGCCTACCAATCACACTGTACTGACTAGCAGGAACCATCACATATACACTCAATAACGGACCCTACTGCCTCTAATCTCATTGACAATGCCTACCAATCACACTGGTACTGACTAACAGGAACCATCACATATACACTCAATAACGGACCCTACCACTTCTAATCTCATTGAGAACGCCTACAAATCACACTGTACTGACTAACAGGAACCATCACCTATACACTCACTAACAGACCCTACCACTTCAAATCTCATTGACAACGCCTACCAATCACACTGTACTGACTAACAGGAACCATCACATATACACTCAATAACGGACCCTACCACTTCTAATCTCATTGACAACGCCTACCAATCACACTGTACTGACTAACAGGAACCATCACATATACACTCAATAACGCACCCTACCACTTCTAATCTCATTGACAACGCCTACCAATCACACTGTACTGACTAACAGGAACCATCACATATACACTCAATAACGGACCCTACCACTTCAAATCTCATTGACAACGCCTACCAATCACACTGTACTGACTAACAGGAACCATCACATATACACTCAATAACGGACCCTACTGCTTCTAATCTCATTGACAACGCCTACCAATCACACTGTACTGACTAACAGGAACCATCACCTACACACTCACTAACAGACCCTACCACTTCTAATCTCATTGACAACGCCCACCAATCACACTGTACTGACTAACAGGAACCATCACATATATACTCACTAACAGACCCTACCACTTCTAGTCTCATTGACAACGCCTACCAATCACACTGTACTGACCAACAGGAACCCTCACCTATACACTCACTAACAGACCCTACCACTTCTAATCTCATTGACAATGCCTACCAATCACACTGGTACTGACTAACAGGAACCATCACATATACACTCAATAACGGACCCTACCACTTCTAATCTCATTGAGAACGCCTACAAATCACACTGTACTGACTAACAGGAACCATCACCTATACACTCACTAACAGACCCTACCACTTCAAATCTCATTGACAACGCCTACCAATCACACTGTACTGACTAACAGGAACCATCACATATACACTCAATAACGGACCCTACCACTTCTAATCTCATTGACAACGCCTACCAATCACACTGTACTGACTAACAGGAACCATCACATATACACTCAAAAACGGACCCTACCACTTCTGATCTCATTGACAACGCCTACCAATGACACTCTGCTGACTAACAGGAACCATCACATATACACTCAATAACGGACCCTACCACTTCTAATCTCATTGACAACGCCTACCAATCACACTGTACTGACTAACAGGAACCATCACCTATACACTCACTAACAGACCCTACCACCTCCAATCTCACTGACAACGCCTACCAATCACACTGTACTGACTAACAGGAACCATCACATATACACTCAATAACGGACCCTACCACTTCTAATCTCATTGACACCGCCTACCAATCACACTGTACTGACTAACAGGAATCATCACATATACACTCAGTAACGGACCCTACCACTTCTAATCTCATTGACAACGCCTCCCAATCACACTGTACTGACTAACAGGAACCATCACATATACACTCAATAACGGACCCCACCACTTCTAATCTCATTGACAACGGCTACCAATCACACTGTACTGACTAACAGGAACCATCACCTATACACTCACTAACAGACCCTACTACTTCTAATCTCATTGACAACGCCTACCAATCACACTGTACTGACTAACAGGAATCATCACCTATACACTCACTAACAGACCCTACCACTTCTAATCTCATTGACAACGCCTACCAATCACACTGTACTGACTAACAGGAACCATCACATATACACTCAATAACGGACCCTACCACTTCTAATCTCATTGACAACGCCTACCAATCACACTGTACTGACTAACAGGAACCATCACATATACACTCAATAACGGACCCTACCACTTCTAATCTCATTGACACCGCCTACCAATCACACTGTACTGACTAACAGGAACCATCACATATACACTCAATAACGGACCCTACCACCTCAAATCTCATTGACAACGCCTACCAATCACACTGTACTGACTAACAGGAACGATCACATATACACTCAAAAACGGACCCTACCACTTCTAATCTCATTGACAACGCCTACCAATCACACTGTACTGACTAACAGGAACCATCACCTACACACTCACTAACAGACCCTAGCACTTCTAATCTCATTGACAACGCCTACCAATCACACTGTACTGACTAACAGGAACCATCACCTATACACTCACTAACAGACCCTACCACTTCTAATCTCATTGACAACGCCTACCAATCACACTGTACTGACTAACAGGAACCATCACATATACACTCAATAACGGACCCTACCACTTCAAATCTCATTGACAACGCCTACCAATCACACTGTACTGACTAACAGGAACCATCACATATACACTCAATAACGGACCCTACCACTTCTAATCTCATTGACAACGCCTACCAATCACACTGTACTGACTAACAGGAACCATCACATATACACTCAATAACGGACCCTACCACTTCTAATCTCATTGACAACGCCTACCAATCACACTGTACTGACTAACAGGAACCATCACATATACACTCAATAACGGAGCCTACCGCTTCTAATCTCATTGACAACGCCTACCAATCACACTGTACTGACTAACAGGAACCATCACCTACACACTCACTAACAGACCCTACCACTTCTAATCTCATTGACAACGTCTACCAATCACACTGTACTGACTAACAGGAACCATCACATATACACTCAATAACAGACCCTACCACTTCTAATCTCATTGACAACGCCTACCAATCACACTGTACTGACTAACAGGAACCATCACCTATACACTCACTAACAGACCCTACCACTTCTAATCTCATTGACAATGCCTACCAATCACACTGGTACTGACTAACAGGAAACATCACATATACACTCAACAACGGATCCTACCACTTCTAATCTCATTGACAACGCCTACCAATCACACTGTACTGACTAACAGGAACCATCACCTATACACTCACTAACAGACCCTACCACTTCAAATATCATTGACAACGCCTACCAATCACACTGTACTGACTAACAGGAATCATCACATATACACTCAATAACGGACCCTACCACTTCTAATCTCATTGACAACGCCTACCAATCACACTGTACTGACTAACAGGAACCATCCCCTATACACTCACTAACAGACCCGACCACCTCTAATCTCATTGACAACGCCTACCAATCACACTGTACTGACTAACAGTAACCATCACATATACACTCAATAACAGACCCTACCACTTCAAATCTCATTGACACCGCCTACCAATCACACTGTACTGACTAACAGGAATCATCACATGTACACTCAATAACGGACCCTACCACTTCTAATCTCATTGACAACGCCTACCAATCACACTGTACTGACTAACAGGAACCCTCACCTATACACTCACTAACAGACCCTACCACTTCTAATCTCATTGACAATGCCTACCAATCACACTGGTACTGACTAACAGGAATCATCACATATACACTCAATAACGGACCCTACCACTTCTAATCTCATTGACAACGCCTACCAATCACACTGTACTGACTAACAGGAACCATCCCCTATACACTCACTAACAGACCCTACCACCTCTAATCTCATTGACAACGCCTACCAATCACACTGTACTGACTAACAGTAACCATCACATATACACTCAATAACAGACCCTACCACTTCAAATCTCATTGACACCGCCTACCAATCACACTGTACTGACTAACAGGAATCATCACATGTACACTCAATAACGGACCCTACCACTTCTAATCTCATTGACAACGCCTACCAATCACACTGTACTGACTAACAGGAACCCTCACCTATACACTCACTAACAGACCCTACCACTTCTAATCTCATTGACAATGCCTACCAATCACACTGGTACTGACTAACAGGAACCATCACATATACACTCAATAACGGACCCTACCACTTCTAATCTCATTGACAACGCCTACCAATCACACTGTACTGACTAACAGGAACCATCACATATACACTCACTAACGGACCCTACCACTTCTAATCTCATTGACAACGCCTACCAATCACACTGTACTGACTCACAGGAACCATCACATATACACTCACTAGCGGACCCTACCACTTCTAATCTCATTGACAACGCCTACCAATCACACTGTACTGACTAACAGGAACCATCACATATACACTCAATAACGGACCCTACCACTTCTGATCTCATTGACAACGCCTGCCAATCACACTGTACTAACTAACAGGAACCATCACATATACACTCAATAACGGACCCTACCACTTCTAATCTCATTGACAACGCCTACCAATCACACTGTACTGACTAACAGGAACCATCACATATACACTCAATAACGGACCCTACCACTTCTAATCTCATTGACAACGCCTACCAATCACACTGTACTGACTAACAGGAACCATCACATATACACTCAATAACGGACCCTACCACTTCTAATCTCATTGACAACGCCTACCAATCACACTGTACTGACTAACAGGAATCATCACCTATACACTCAGTAACAGACCCTTCCACTTCTAATCTCATTGACAATGCCTACCAATCACACTGTACTGACTAACAGGAACCATCACATATACACTCAATAACGGACCCTACCACTTCCAATCTCATTGACAACGCCTACCAATCACACTGTACTGACTAACAGGAACCATCACCTATACACTCACTAACAGACCCTACTACTTCTAATCTCATTGACAACGCCTACCAATCACACTGTACTGACTAACAGGAATCATCACTTATACACTCACTAACAGACCCTACCACTTCTAATCTCATTGACAACGCCTACCAATCACACTGTACTGACTAACAGGAACCATCACATATACACTCAAAAACGGACCTTACCACTTCTAATCTCATTGACAACGCCTACCAATCACACTGTACTGACTAACAGGAACCATCACATATACACTCAATAACGGACCCTACCACTTCTAATCTCATTGACAACGCCTACCAATCACACTGTACTGACTAACAGGAACCATCACCTATACACTGACTAACAGACCCTACCACTTCAAATCTCATTGACAACGCCTACCAATCACACTGTACTGACTCACAGGAACCATCACATATACACTCACTAACGGACCCTACCACTTCTAATCTCATTGACAACGCCTACCAATCACACTGTACTGACTAACAGGAACCATCACATATACACTCAATAACGGACCCTACCACTTCTGATCTCATTGACAACGCCTGCCAATCACACTGTACTAACTAACAGGAACCATCACATATACACTCAATAACGGACCCTACCACTTCTAATCTCATTGACAACGCCTACCAATCACACTGTACTGACTAACAGGAACCATCACATATACACTCAATAACGGACCCTACCACTTCTAATCTCATTGACAACGCCTACCAATCACACTGTACTGACTAACAGGAACCATCACATATACACTCAATAACGGACCCTACCACTTCTAATCTCATTGACAACGCCTACCAATCACACTGTACTGACTAACAGGAATCATCACCTATACACTCACTAACAGACCCTTCCACTTCTAATCTCATTGACAATGCCTACCAATCACACTGTACTGACTAACAGGAACCATCACATATACACTCAATAACGGACCCTACCACTTCCAATCTCATTGACAACGCCTACCAATCACACTGTACTGACTAACAGGAACCATCACCTATACACTCAATAACAGACCCTACTACTTCTAATCTCATTGACAACGCCTACCAATCACACTGTACTGACTAACAGGAATCATCACCTATACACTCACTAACAGACCCTACCACTTCTAATCTCATTGACAACGCCAACCAATCACACTGTACTGACTAACAGGAACCATCACATATACACTCAAAAACGGACCTTACCACTTCTAATCTCATTGACAACGCCTACCAATCACACTGTACTGACTAACAGGAACCATCACCTATACACTCACTAACAGACCCTACCACTTCTAATCTCATTGACAACGCCTACCAATCACACTGTACTGACTAACAGGAACCATCACATATACACTCAATAACGGACCCTACCACTTCAAATCTCATTGACAACGCCTACCAATCACACTGTACTGACTAACAGGAACCATCACATATACACTCAATAACGGACCCTACCACTTCTAATCTCATTGACAACGCCTACCAATCACACTGTACTGACTAACAGGAACCATCACATATACACTCAATAACGGACCCTACCACTTCTATTCTCATTGACAACGCCTACCAATCACACTATACTGACTAACAGGAACCATCACATATACACTCAATAACGGACCCTACCACTTCTAATCTCATTGACAACGCCTACCAATCACACTGTACTGACTAACAGGAACCATCACCTACACACTCACTAACAGACCCTACCACTTCTAATCTCATTGACAACGCCCACCAATCACACTGTACTGACTAACAGGAACCATCACATATACACTCAGTAACAGACCCTACCACTTCTAATCTCATTGACAACGCCTACCAATCACACTGTACTGACTAACAGGAACCATCACCTATACACTCACTAACAGACCCTACCACTTCTAATCTCATTGACAATGCCTACCAATCACACTGGTACTGACTAACAGGAACCATCACCTATACACTCACTAACAGACCCCACCACTTCAAATCTCATTGACAACGCCTACCAATCACACTGTACTGACTAACAGGAACCATCACATATACACTCAATAACGGACCCTACCACTTCTGATCTCACTGACAACGCCTACCAATCACACTGTACTGACTAACAGGAATCATCACATATACACTCACTAACAGACCCTACCACTTCTAATCTCATTGACAACGCCTACCAATCACACTGTACTGACTAACAGGAACCATCACATATACACTCAATAACGGACCCTACCACTTCCAATCTCATTGACAACGCCTACCAATCACACTGTACTGACTAACAGGAACCATCACCTATACACTCAATAACAGACCCTACTACTTCTAATCTCATTGACAACGCCTACCAATCACACTGTACTGACTAACAGGAATCATCACCTATACACTCACTAACAGACCCTACCACTTCTAATCTCATTGACAACGCCAACCAATCACACTGTACTGACTAACAGGAACCATCACATATACACTCAAAAACGGACCTTACCACTTCTAATCTCATTGACAACGCCTACCAATCACACTGTACTGACTAACAGGAACCATCACCTATACACTCACTAACAGACCCTACCACTTCTAATCTCATTGACAACGCCTACCAATCACACTGTACTGACTAACAGGAACCATCACATATACACTCAATAACGGACCCTACCACTTCAAATCTCATTGACAACGCCTACCAATCACACTGTACTGACTAACAGGAACCATCACATATACACTCAATAACGGACCCTACCACTTCTAATCTCATTGACAACGCCTACCAATCACACTGTACTGACTAACAGGAACCATCACATATACACTCAATAACGGACCCTACCACTTCTATTCTCATTGACAACGCCTACCAATCACACTATACTGACTAACAGGAACCATCACATATACACTCAATAACGGACCCTACCACTTCTAATCTCATTGACAACGCCTACCAATCACACTGTACTGACTAACAGGAACCATCACCTACACACTCACTAACAGACCCTACCACTTCTAATCTCATTGACAACGCCCACCAATCACACTGTACTGACTAACAGGAACCATCACATATACACTCAGTAACAGACCCTACCACTTCTAATCTCATTGACAACGCCTACCAATCACACTGTACTGACTAACAGGAACCATCACCTATACACTCACTAACAGACCCTACCACTTCTAATCTCATTGACAATGCCTACCAATCACACTGTACTGACTAACAGGAACCATCACCTATACACTCACTAACAGACCCCACCACTTCAAATCTCATTGACAACGCCTACCAATCACACTGTACTGACTAACAGGAACCATCACATATACACTCAATAACGGACCCTACCACTTCTGATCTCACTGACAACGCCTACCAATCACACTGTACTGACTAACAGGAATCATCACATATACACTCACTAACAGACCCTACCACTTCTAATCTCATTGACAACGCCTACCAATCACACTGTACTGACTAACAGGAACCATCACATATACACTCAATAACGGACCCTACCACTTCTGATCTCATTGACAACGCCTACCAATCACACTGTACTGACTAACAGGAATCATCACATATACACTCAATAACGGACCCTACCACTTCTAATCTCATTGACAACGCCTACCAATCACACTGTACTGACTAACAGGAACCATCACATATACACTCACTAACAGACCCTACCACCTCTAATCTCATTGACAACGCCTACCAATCACACTGTACTGACTCACAGGAATCATCACATATACACTCAATAACGGACCCTACCACTTCTAATCTCATTGACAACGCCTACCAATCACACTGTACTGACTAACAGGAACCATCCCCTATACACTCACTAACAGACCCTACCACCTCTAATCTCATTGACAACGCCTACCAATCACACTGTACTGACTAACAGTAACCATCACATATACACTCAATAACAGACCCTACCACTTCAAATCTCATTGACACCGCCTACCAATCACACTGTACTGACTAACAGGAATCATCACATGTACACTCAATAACGGACCCTACCACTTCTAATCTCATTGACAACGCCTACCAATCACACTGTACTGACTAACAGGAACCCTCACCTATACACTCACTAACAGACCCTACCACTTCTAATCTCATTGACAATGCCTACCAATCACACTGGTACTGACTAACAGGAACCATCACATATACACTCAATAACGGACCCTACCACTTCTAATCTCATTGACAACGCCTACCAATCACACTGTACTGACTAACAGGAACCATCACCTATACACTCACTAACAGACCCTACCACTTCAAATCTCATTGACAACGCCTACCAATCACACTGTACTGACTCACAGGAACCATCACATATACACTCACTAACGGACCCTACCACTTCTACTCTCATTGACAACGCCTACCAATCACACTGTACTGACTAACAGGAACCATCACATATACACTCAATAACGGACCCTACCACTTCTGATCTCATTGACAACGCCTGCCAATCACACTGTACTAACTAACAGGAACCATCACATATACACTCAATAACGGACCCTACCACTTCTAATCTCATTGACAACGCCTACCAATCACACTGTACTGACTAACAGGAACCATCACCTACACACTCACTAACAGACCCTACCACCTCTAATCTCATTGACAACGCCTACCAATCACACTGTACTGACTAACAGGAACCATCACATATACACTCAATAACGGACCCTACCACTTCTAATCTCATTGACAACGCCTACCAATCACACTGTACTGACTAACAGGAACCATCACATATACACTCAATAACGGACCCTACCACTTCTAATCTCATTGACAACGCCTACCAATCACACTGTACTGACTAACAGGAATCATCACCTATACACTCACTAACAGACCCTTCCACTTCTAATCTCATTGACAATGCCTACCAATCACACTGTACTGACTAACAGGAACCATCACATATACACTCAATAACGGACCCTACCACTTCCAGTCTCATTGACAACGCCTACCAATCACACTGTACTGACTAACAGGAACCATCACCTATACACTCACTAACAGACCCTACTACTTCTAATCTCATTGACAACGCCTACCAATCACACTGTACTGACTAACAGGAATCATCACCTATACACTCACTAACAGACCCTACCACTTCTAATCTCATTGACAACGCCTACCAATCACACTGTACTGACTAATAGGAACCATCACATATACACTCAAAAACGGACCCTACCACTTCTGATCTCATTGACAACGCCTACCAATCACACTGTACTGACTAACAGGAACCATCACCTATACACTCACTAACAGACCCTACCACTTCTAATCTCATTGACAACGCCTACCAATCACACTGTACTGACTAACAGGAACCATCACATATACACTCAATAACGGACCCTACCACTTCAAATCTCATTGACAACGCCTACCAATCACACTGTACTGACTAACAGGAACCATCACATATACACTCAATAACGGACCCTACCACTTCTAATCTCATTGACAACGCCTACCAATCACACTGTACTGACTAACAGGAACCATCACATATACACTCAATAACGGACCCTACCACTTCTATTCTCATTGACAACGCCTACCAATCACACTATACTGACTAACAGGAACCATCACATATACACTCAATAACGGACCCTACCACTTCTAATCTCATTGACAACGCCTACCAATCACACTGTACTGACTAACAGGAACCATCACCTACACACTCACTAACAGACCCTACCACTTCTAATCTCATTGACAACGCCTACCAATCACACTGTACTGACTAACAGGAACCATCACATATACACTCACTAACAGACCCTACCACTTCTAATCTCATTGACAACGCCTACCAATCACACTGTACTGACTAACAGGAACCATCACCTATACACTCACTAACAGACCCTACCACTTCTAATCTCATTGACAATGCCTACCAATCACACTGGTACTGACTAACAGGAACCATCACCTATACACTCACTAACAGACCCCACCACTTCAAATCTCATTGACAACGCCTACCAATCACACTGTACTGACTAACAGGAACCATCACCTATACACTCACTAACAGACCCTACCACTTCTAATCTCATTGACAACGCCTACCAATCACACTGTACTGACTAACAGGAACCATCACATATACACTCAATAACGGACCCTACCACTTCTAATCTCATTGACAACGCCTACCAATCACACTGTACTGACTAACAGGAATCATCACATATACACTCAATAACGGACCCTACCACTTCTAATCTCATTGACAACGCCTACCAATCACACTGTACTGACTAACAGGAACCATCACATATACACTCACTAACCGACCCTACCACCTCTAATCTCATTGACAACGCCTACCAATCACACTGTACTGACTCACAGGAACCATCACATATACACTCAATAACGGACCCTACCACTTCTAATCTCATTGACACCGCGTACCAATCACACTGTACTGACTAACAGGAATCATCACATATACACTCAATAACGGACCCTACCACTTCTAATCTCATTGACAACGCCTACCAATCACACTGTACTGACTAACAGGAACCATCACATATACACTCAATAACGGACCCTACCACTTCTAATCTCATTGACAACGCCTACCAATCACACTGTACTGACTAACAGGAACCATCACATATACACTCAATAACGGATCCTACCACTTCTAATCTCATTGACACCGCCTACCAATCACACTGTACTGACTAACAGGAACCATCACCTATACACTCACTAACAGACCCTACCACTTCTAATCTCATTGACAACGCCTACCAATCACACTGTACTGACTAACAGGAACCATCACCTATACACTCACTAACAGACCCTACCACTTCTAATCTCATTGACAACGTCTACGAATCACACTGTACTGACTAACAGGAACCATCACATATACATTCAATAACGGACCCTACCACTTCCAATCTCACTGACAACGCCTACCAATCACACTGTACTGACTCACAGGAACCATCACATATACACTCAATAACGGACCCTACCACTTCTAATCTCATTGACAACGCCTACCAATCACACTGTACTGACTAACAGGAACCATCACATATACACTCACTAACGGACCCTACCACTTCTAATCTCATTGACAACGCCTACCAATCACACTGTACTGAAAGAGTGAGTAGGCTTAGTTTTACGCCGCACTCAGCAATATTCCAGCTATATGGCGGCGGTCTGTAAATAATCGATTCTGGACCAGACAATCCAGTGATCAACATCATGAGCATCGATCTGCGCTATTGGGAACCGATGACATGTGTCAACCAAGTCAGCGAGCCTGACCACTCGATCCCGTTAGTCGCCACTTACGACAAGCATAGTCGCCCTTTATGGCAAGAATGGGTTGCTGAAGGCCTTTTCTACCCCGGGACCTTCACGGGTCCACACTTTACTGACTAACAGTAACCATCACATATACACTCAATAACGGACCCTACCACTTCTGATCTCATTGACAACGCCTACCAATCACACTGTACTGACTAACAGGAATCATCATATATACACTCAATAACGGACCCTACCACTTCTAATCTCATTGACAACGCCTACCAATCACACTGTACTGACTAACAGGAACCATCACATATACACTCACTAACAGACCCTACCACTTCCAATCTCATTGACAACGCCTACCAATCACACTGTACTGACTAACAGGAACCATCACATATACACTCAATAACGGACCCTACCACTTCTAATCTCATTGACAACGCCTACCAATCGCACTGAACTGACTAACAGGAACCATTACATATACACTCAATAACGGACCCTACCACTTCTAATCTCATTGACAACGCCTACCAATCACACTGTACTGACTAACAGGAACCATCACATATACACTCAATAACGGACCCTACCACTTCTAATCTCATTGACAACGTCTACCAATCACACTGAACTGACTAACAGGAATCATCACATATACACTCAATAACGGACCCTACCACTTCTAATCTCATTGACAACGCCTACCAATCACACTGTACTGACTCACAGGAACCCTCACCTACACACTCAATAACGGACCCTACCACTTCTAATCTCATTGACAACGCCTACCAATCACACTGTACTGACTAACAGGAACCATCACATATACACTCAATAACGGACCCTACCACTTCCAGTCTCATTGACAACGCCTACCAATCACACTGTACTGACTAACAGGAACCATCACCTATACACTCACTAACAGACCCTACTACTTCTAATCTCATTGACAACGCCTACCAATCACACTGTACTGACTAACAGGAATCATCACCTATACACTCACTAACAGACCCTACCACTTCTAATCTCATTGACAACGCCAACCAATCACACTGTACTGACTAACAGGAACCATCACATATACACTCAAAAACGGACCTTACCACTTCTAATCTCATTGACAACGCCTACCAATCACACTGTACTGACTAACAGGAACCATCACCTATACACTCACTAACAGACCCTACCACTTCTAATCTCATTGACAACGCCTACCAATCACACTGTACTGACTAACAGGAACCATCACATATACACTCAATAACGGACCCTACCACTTCCAATCTCACTGACAACGCCTACCAATCACACTGTACTGACTCACAGGAACCATGACATATACACTCAATAACGGACCCTACCACTTCTAATCTCATTGACAACGCCTACCAATCACACTGTACTGACTAACAGGAACCATCACATATACACTCACTAACGGACCCTACCACTTCTAATCTCATTGACAACGCCTACCAATCACACTGTACTGACTAACAGGAACCATCACCTATACACTCACTAACAGACCCTACCACTTCTAATCTCATGGACAACGCCTACCAATCACACTGTACTGACTAACAGGAACCATCACATATACACTCAGTAACGGACCCTACCACTTCTAATCTCATTGACAACGCCTACCAATCACACTGTACTGACTAACAGGAACCATCACATATACACTCAATAACGGACCCTACCACTTCTAATCTCATTGACAACGCCTACCAATCACACTGTACTGACTAACAGGAACCATCATCTATACACTCACTAACGGACCCTACCACTTCTAATCTCATTGACAACGCCTACCAATCACACTGTACTGACTAACAGGAATCATCACATATACACTCAATAACGGACCCTAGCACTTCTAATCTCATTGACATCGCCTACCAATCACACTGTACTGACTAACAGGAACCATCACATATACACTCAATAACGGACCCCACCACTTCTAATCTCATTGACAACGCCTACCAATCACACTGTACTGACTAACAGGAACCATCACATATACACTCAATAACGGACCCTACCACTTCTAATCTCATTGACAACGCCTACCAATCACACTGTACTGACTAACAGGAATCATCACATATACACTCAATAACGGACCCTACCACTTCTAATCTCATTGAGAACGCCTACCAATCACACTGTACTGACTAACAGGAATCATCACATATACACTCAATAACGGACCCTACCACTTCTAATCTCATTGACAACGCCTACCAATCACACTGTACTGACTAACAGGAACCATCACATATACACTCAATAACGGACCCTACCACTTCTAATCTCATTGACAACGCCTACGAATCACACTGTACTGAGTAACAGGAATCATCACATACACACTCACTAACAGACCCTACCACCTCCACTCTCACACACAACACGGACCAATTACGCACCACAGTGCCTAACAGGCCTCACTAAATACACACTCACTAGCAAACCGTGCCACCCCTACTCTCACACACAACACCTGCCAACCACACACCACATTGACTAAGAGGCCTCATTACCTACACATTCAATATCAGACCCTACCACCTTTACTCTTACTGACAACACCTACCAATCACACACTACACTGACATAACTTTAGCTACAGTGCATTGTGCCCCTAACCGTATCACTCCCTGCCTCGGGTACATATGAACCTATCAACGTCAAACAATGACAACATTTTAGCTACATGCAATCCACCTACAACCAGTTTGAGAGTCTTCCTTTAATTGTCGTCATTTTCCTTTCCATAACAATTTCATTTCTTTTTTTGCAGCCCTTTCTTCCAGAGTCACATTCGTGAAAACAGAATCCTCCAAAGATGTTAGCAGCACGGTTGCACCCGATTTTAGCTACTGAGAGCATGAATGCAATGGACAGAGAATTTGTATTCCTGGGGCAAAACTGGCCAGGTGTCTCTCAAATCCTACGAAACGAGATGTTATCGAGTTTCCAGTGAACTTCTTATGTGATAACACTCACCATTAAACATGTCAGATGTTGGACTAGCATTTACTGTGAATAATCTGATGTAATATATATATATATATATGTGTGTGTGTGTGTGTGTGTGTGTGTGTGTGTGTGTGTGTGTGTGTGTGTGTGTGTGTGTGTGTGTGTAATGTGTAACTTTTTCTAAGAAGTATTTATTATTTGTGTATCATGTAGCTCAAGAATAATTGTTATCTTGTCGTTATTATTCATATTCTGCTTTATTAGGAACATGGAACATGGATGTGTTTAAAGTGTAACATTGCTTGCTGTTGGATGAAGTCGAATTCCATCGCAAAGCTATGTAAATTAGTAAACATTTGAATGTACAAATATTCTCCAGTTAGCATTCCAAATGTATCAGAATGGTATTGTAAACATGTTGTGGTCAAATACTTTGTTGTTTAGTTTGTTTTTAAGAAAAGAAAACCTGATGTATGACTCCTCTTGCATCAATATTCACTAAACCATTACCAACTTCTACCCCCATCTGTGATGTGGCATATTATGCTCTGGAGTTGCTGAAGGTTTGAGCTCCCGCTTGCAATCCGAGTATACGTATGACTCAAGCACGTACTCGTTCATACACACACAGACACATACAGACACACACACACACACACACACACACACACACACACACACACACACACACACACACACACACACACACACACACACACACACACACACACACATATATATATATATATATATATATATATATATATATATGCACACAACATACTCCATACATACACACCTACAACGGATACACTTATACATGCACACATACCATGCACACGCACATACATTCACAAACAACCATGGATGCATATATACATAGATACACATACCTGTCATGCACACATACATGCACACACACACCATTCGTGAATGCGTACATAAATACGAGTACTGCGCTAATCCGAAGCACGGTAATCCCATGTTTTCATAGCAATTCGCTTGCCCGGCGCTTCTAGCACAACTCTAGAGGGAGAAGGAAATGTTGTAACTTCGCGCCCCACGGCCAATACCCCACCAACATCTTCACGAATATATTATGTAATAAGACGCATGCATATCTAGAATAAACGTGTGTGTGTGAGTGAGAGAGGGAGAGAGAGAGAGGGTGTGGGGAGACACGAGGTGTTTAACAACATGTAATATAGTAGGGGTCTGTATAGTAAACCGGGATTTGCGACTCGCAGGAGTTTCATAATAATTTGTCTTTTGCACTATGTAGGCTGTCAACTTTATTATTCACGTTCACCAGAAATGAACTTTCACTCCTAGAAATCCGTTTTGGTCGAATCACACCAAAACGTAGCTCAAACCGAAAGAGAAGCAACCTTTCCCATCAGTCGCGATTCCACGGTTTCCGATATTCTCGAGCGGGTGGCATTTTGAAAGGAACTGTACTCGGGGAAAAAACACATTACAGGAACATTAACTTATTTCTCCGGCTTTAAAGCCAAACAGTACACAAAAGCTTAGTGCATTCAAAAAATATAAAGCAATACTATATAATGTATGGGGAAATATTTGGTTTTGTTTGAACGCACACGCACTTTAACGTACGTCAACGATCGACTAATGATGTTGTAGAAAGATAACATGCCTTAAAGGGACACTGATTTTAAGAAATTACCCGGGACTTGTAGCTCTTGCTATTGTTTTTCTTCACGACTACCCGGATGATATCTCAGAATTCTTAATCAGACAGCGTCCTCCAAAGGGAAAACGCAGTTGGTAGCAGAATTATAATACATATACATGTCCTTACATTGATCAAGAAATATGAGATACTGTTTCGTCTTGAAATTAATTGAAAAAATGTAGCCATTGTTTCTACTCATTACTATTTGCATTATTTATGATAACAACTGAAACACATTTTGAAGTTTAACTTCATCTGTATATTATGGTAAAGTGCTAGGATTGAAAACAGAATTGTATGATTATTACTGAATGACGCACTCAGCCATATTCAAGATTCATGGAGGCGATCTGTAAATGATCGGGTCTGGACCAGACAATCGTCTTTGATCAACATCATAAGGATCTGTCTACACAGATGGGATACGACGGAATGGGTTGACCATGTCGGCGACTCTCACCACCCGATCCCTTTAGTCGTCTCTTACGAGGAGGATGGGATACTGAAGAGCAATTCTAACCCGGATCTTCAGAGATGAGTGAGTGTAGATTTACGCCGCATTCACAATATCCCAGCTATATGGCTGCGGTCTGTAAATAATCGAGTCTGAACCAGAGAATTCAGTGATCAACAGCATGAACATCAATCTGCACAATTAATGTGTCAACCAAGTCAACGAGCCTGACCACCCGATCCCATTAGTCGCCTCTTACGACAAACACAGTCACCGTGCATGGCAAGCATGTGTTGCTGAAGGCCTATTCTACCCCGAACCTTCATGCATCCGTCACATAGACAATGTATGTCTTCATACTTTTATCTGCTAATCCTACTTAATCTATTAAGTACACATGCATTTTGTAACGTCATAAAAATACACGATCTGTTTTAGTGAATTTATAGCATGAGATATCATATCTGGGCCTTTTACAGATAGCCTTCGTGAATCATATTCCACACAAAAGCCCTATGTGCTATTTAAAACAACAACAAGAACAACCCACCCCCAAAACAAACAAATATCTTAAAACCCACATATTCAGAAAATATTTGAGCTCTGAATCCTCGATCGCCCCATATTCATCATTTTAACTTTTACTGTCTTTCCTGTCTTTCCAAATGATGTAATCGTTCCGTGAAGTGGTGCTGAGTAGACAGTGACGTGGAGTTTAGGCGTTATGCAAATCATTTGTCATTCTATATAAATCAGTTGCCATTCATGTAGTGTATGACCCGTGAAGGTCCCGGGGTAGAATAGGCCTTCAGCAACCCATGCTTGCCATAAAAGGTGACTATGCTTGTCGTAAGAGGCGACTAACGGGATCGGGTGGTCAGACTAGCTGACTTGGTTGACACATGTCATCGGTTCCCCATTGCGCAGATCGATGCTCATGTTGTTGATCACTGGATTGTCTGGTCCAGACTCGATTATTTACAGACCGTCGCCATATAGCTGGAATATTGCTAAGTGCGACGTAAAACTAAACTCGCTCACTCGCTCGCTCATGTAGTGTATACTGTTTGTACTATCGATCTTCACGGCGAATTTGTCTGGTGAAAAATGAATAAAAACGAAATACACATACTAAAATTAAAACCAGCTAACGTTAAATCAATAATATCTGTCTATTACCTTTTAAGAATGAATCCATCAATATTGATATAGAAAAAGGATAAGCCATTCATCTGCAGCTGACAAAGTAACCTGTTTTACGTCATGTACATGATTTACTGTCTAACATGCAAATAAATATATAATGTGATATGGCTTCTCAGTAGTGATATGGCTTCTCAACTGGTCAGGTGACTGTTATATAACTGAAGTTCAAAACAATGATGAAATTACATAACAGCTCACGCAACTAACTTCTGCCACCAATGAAATTCCTAGTTTCGGTTTCTGTACGGGGAAATCCCTGCTGTTCCGAGAAGAGATCATTAGAACCGTACATGTCGCAGAGCAATGGCGACTGCGGGGCAAACACAGTAAGTGTTGATTGTTCAATCCGTCTTGGTAAAGGTCGTATATCGCTTTGATCAAATATATCTTTGTCGTGCATAGAACTGGCTTCAGAGATCACAAGCTCAAGGCATTTGTGATGTAGAAATGTTTCGTCATGCTATTAGAATGTATTTTTTGTGTACTTGAATTGTCGGAATGACGGTCTAGAGATAGCGATGTCATGATTCAGTATTGGGTGTTTAACGTCAATATATGTTGAATGATGTCCACCTTTAGAAACCAGCCATGCGTCAAGGCGTGTACGTGATAATGTGATAGTATGTATATTATTGCGTATTACGTATTTCTGTTTCGATCATGGATAGTTGCAAAGGTGGGATGATTGGTAATGGTGTGATTGCTAACATAAATCAACGTCGAAATAGAAACTGTTTTCCACTGTCCGCTCTTGAAGCTCATGTCGCTATGCATTCATGCAAATTATCTCGGAAGAGTGTTGAAGTATCAAGGGAGTTAACTCGTGCAGCGCTGTTGTAAGTGAAAGCCAATATTTATGTCAACGAAACGCATCCATGTCAGTTGCACGTTCGAAACTGATAGTGGATTCGCTTTATTAATATATTTTTATATGCTTACTTTTGATATTTGAGTGATGGCATGGTTGATTCGCTCAACAATGTCGTTATTTGTGTTTTTACGTTATTGTGTAAAGTATTTACCGTTTATCTGCCACGGAGATAAAGCATTTGCCATTTATTTGACACGATAATACAGCTACAATGTATTTACCACTTATCTGTCGGATAGTTACACCATTTCCCTTTTATTCGATACAAAGACACAAGTAATTACCATTCATCTGCCACAATGACACAAGTACCTGTCATATATGTGACACGATGACACAAGCATTTACCATTTATTTCACAAGACGATACAAGTATTTACTATACATTTCACACGATGATACACTTTTCCCTTTCAGTGTTAAAGATACTTAATCAACCCTCGCTTGTAAGAATTGGTGACATCATCTGGGCTTGATTGGCTACATTAAGTTCATTTGGATCTCTCAATGGAAACTGTTTTCAGAATGAATGTTGCAATGTCAAGGGAGATAACTCGTGTGGCTCTGTTTTCAGAGAAGCTATCTAGGTGGCGGAAGCGGGCACTATGCATTTCAGTTACATGTTCATTCGCTCAACAATGGCATTATGTGTTTATTGCCTTGTGATTTGTGTGTGTTGTGTTTGTTTAGTGTGTGTGTGCATGCAATTCCTCATTTATTTATTTATTTATTTATTTATTTATTTATTTATTTATTTATTTATTTATTTATTTATTTATTTAGAAAGAGAGCAAGCAAGTTATTCAGGTAACATAACGTGCAGTTACTTGTCTCACCTACAACTCATACCGCTCTGGGTTGAGTCTTTGGATTTGTACTCAACCAGAATATGCTTCACATTTAACTTTTTTTACAGGTTGTAAATACCAAGCGAAGACTGACACTGAAACTATGGACGAAGAAAGCGCTGACGACCAATCATTGCCAAAGCAGAGGTAACTATGGCCACTCAGAGACGTGTGATACATATACGTAGAATCGGTACTTCTGAGGGCGAAAATGCTTATTATACTAATATTACACAAGAAAAATATACTTGTATACCTCCTGTTTCCTATTTATTTCACACGTGAATAAAAATATCTGCCTTTTATTTTTCACGAGGATACAAGTATTTTCTGTTTGTTTGAGTTGATGATACAAAGATTTGCCGTTTATTTGATATTCTGATACAAGCATTTTCTGTTTAAAGAACAGGCAGATATACGTATTTTCCATTACATATGTAAGTGTCTGTGGGGGTACCTGGCGTCAGGGTTTTATTTGGCAACCCTCGCTTGTAAGTGTCGGTGGCAGCACCTAGTGTGAGGGTTGTATTAGGCAGCCTTTGCTTGTAAGTGTCGGTGATACCATCGGGTGTTGGGGTTGTATTAGGCAGCCTTCGCTTGTGTCAGTAATAACATCGGATGTCAGGGTTGTAATAGGCAACCCTCGCGTGTGTAAGTGTCGGCGATGGCTCCTTGTGAAAGGGTTGCAGTAGGCAGCCTTTGCTTGTAAGTGTTGGTGATAGCATCGGCTGTCAGGGTTGTATTAGGCAAAGCTGACTTGTAAGTGTCGGTGACGGCATCTGGTGAAAGGGTTGTATTAGGGAACTCTCACTTGTGTCAGTGACAGCACCTTGTTGGCGATGACACCTTGTGAAAGGGTTGGATTAGGCAGACTTTGCTTGTAAGTGTCAGTGATAGCATTGGATATCAGGGTTGTATTAGGCAACCCTCGCGTGTGTAAGTGTCGGTGACGGCACCTGGTGTCAGGGTTGCATTAGGCAGTCCTCGCTGTGTTGTTGACGGCACATGGTGTCATGATTGTATTAGGGAGCCCTCGCTTGCGTCGTGATGGCACAAGGTGTTAGGATTGTATTAGGCAGCCTTCGCTTGTAAGTGTCCGTGATGGCACCTGGTGTAAGGGCTTGCTAAGTGTCTTTTGTCGTCTTCAAAATGCATAGATTTGCCCTCGTGATGTCAAAGACTCGATTGTCTGACCCAAATCATTTGCCGACAGCCTTAATTAAAACCTGCCTGGTTAAACATCCATCAAGAAAAACTATCTTTTCCTGAAAGTAACAAATAAAACTAAATAAAGTATTAAAAAGCATCTGCTCAATGTGAATGTGAATCTAAGGTCTGTTATATGTACATATATTGTTACACAAAAGTACCCCGGACAATATTGAAACCCGAAATTACATTTATTTAGACAGCGAACACCGGGGGAGATTGTTTAACCGTAATATTTCTGTTTTGCAATGTTTACAGGGGTGGCACTCGTGGATATGCGGGCAGGGGAAGAGGAGGTAGGCAGACCAGATCAAGGGGTCCCTCAAGGATTACAGCTGACACTCTAAGAAACATGTTATCTCAGGATCCTGCTGAAGTTCTCACCCGGCTTAGCAGGCCTAACAGTGGACTGATGGAATTTCTGAAGCGACAGGATCTCAGTGTCGATGAAACCAAGTTAGCACTAGCTGCACTAAGCAAGGCCTGTTTGTGTGAATCGATGCCCGAGGGATTGAATGCGGTTATCATGAACATCCTTCTCACACCATTTTTAGATTCTACTTTACTTCGTCTCCTCACTCAGCTGATCATGGAAGCAGGTGGCGACAATGGTGTTGTCAGAGACTGTTTACCCCTTATGAAGGAGATGTTGAGTAAAATGCCAACTGAAGGTTGGGGCAAAGTTCAGACAGTTGCTATCTTAGTGCAGAGACTGTGGGACAGGGGAGGCATGAAAGACGAAGATCTTAATAAACACATGCTTGAAATATCCGACCTCCTTGTGAAGTCAAAACCCCCTCCTCCCTCACAAGCAGTTGGATCATCAGGTGGTTCAGCTGCCAATGCACACAATGAAAACCAACCACCGCCTGAGAACTTTCGCGAACTACCTATTATTCCTCGGAAAGATGAGCTGGATGGGACAACAGAAGTTTTTCTTCTGTCAAATAAAGTGGAAGGTCGTTTTAGAGATCTAGAACATTACCTTGAATGCCAGTTTCGCCTCTTCAGAGCAGATGTGATCATACCATTGAAACAAAATATTGTCGACTTTCAAACTGTTTCTGAAAACACATCAGTTGGATACAGGATCTACACAGATGTTCAGATTATCAGACCGGTTTGCACACACAATGGCCTTGGGTACAGGCTAGCCTTTGACACCAAACCGCTACGGCGTGTTAAGTGGGATGCCACTAGAAGGTTGATATTCGGATCGCTACTTTGCCTGTCCTCGGACAATTTCAAAGATAACATTTTCTTTGCTACAGTTGATCAGAGGGAGAAGGAAAACCTACAGAATGGACTTGTTGACGTGCAGTTCATCTCCCAGCATGATGAGGTGGCAAGGATAACTCGGGATGAAAGGTTTGCAATGGTGGAGTCTCCTGCCTACTTTGAATCCTATAAATATATACTAGAGGGAATGAAAGATCTCACAGACAGAAACTTTCCATTCCAGCGGTACATTGTAGAGTGTCAAAATGATGTACAGAAACCGCGGTACTTGAGGGAACAACAAAATGCTGTGTATGACTTGCGACCGCTTCTGGATGAAGATCACAAGATAACTGATTTAGGGGACACGGCTAGTGCAGAGAGGGGTTTTCCACAAGGATCAGATATAGCAAAGGATGTGAATGTTGACGACATTTCAACTTGGCCAATGCCAGAGTTTCTACATCTCAACGTCTCCCAGCATACAGCCTTGAGAAATGCCTTGATGAGAGAATTCGTTCTCATACAAGGACCTCCAGGTACAGGCAAGACATACCTTGGAATAAAAATCATGAAGACTCTGCTGCATAACTCACATGTGTGGCTTCAAGGACAGGCCAATCTGCCAATTCTTGTTGTGTGCTATACCAACCATGCATTGGATCAGTTCTTAGAAGGGATTTTGAAGTTTTTCAAAGGTAGACTCATTCGTGTTGGTGCTCGAAGTAAGAGTGAAACCATGCAAGAATATTCCTTGAGGAATGCAAGGCAGAGAGTGAGAGATCTTAGATCCCTGCCTGTGGCTGTTCATTCAGGGAAAATGGAGACGTTAAGAGCAATGAATAGCCTGAAAGCAGAAATACATACCACGGCAGCCAAACTTGAAGTGGCAGAGAGAGAAATTTTACATGAGCGTTGTTTGAAAGACTTTATGACCGAAACCATAGCAAGCTGCTTCACTGTTGGGAATGACTATGAAACATGCCAGATAGCTACTTGGTTAGGGATCAAGAAGCGACTGTTTGATATTGAAGAGACAGGTGAATATCTTCAACACGTACTGGAAGAGCGAAAGTTGGCAGATGAAGAGGAGGAAGAAGAGTATGAAGAAGAAGAGATGATTGATATTGAAGTACATCAGAGTCAGAGAAGGCTAGAGGAAGACTTGTTTGACTCGGATGATGAATATGCTGATGATGATGTACTTAGCAAAGCACAATCATTAGATGCTGATATACAGCATGTTCGCAAGGAATGCATAGGGTTAAACATAAGCAACCTTGATGCTTCAACAGTTACAATGTTTATGTCACCACAAATGAAGAAAATCCATGAGGACAAACAGAGGCAGAAGAGATCCCTGAAAGTCAGTCTCATTAAGAAACTGCGATCAACTGACAGAATGACTTCACGTGAAGCTGAGAACGTGCGTAACATCTGGAGACTGCGCATAAAAGACAGGTGGAGGTTGTACAGATATTGGGTGGATGTACTTTGTCGACAGGCCAAAGGTGAAATTAGAGACAAAGAAGGTGATTACAGGCGTCTGACTAAGCAATACAAAGAGGTCTTAATGCAAGAGGACAGAACTATCCTTCAGAACTGCTCCATTATAGGGATGACAACAACAGGTGCAGCAAGATATCAGAGGGTTCTGAACGAAATTGGTCCCAAGATTATTCTTGTAGAAGAAGCAGCCGAAGTACTTGAGGCTCATGTTATAGGAACTCTCAGTCGGAGATGTCAACATCTTATTCTCATAGGTGATCACTTACAGCTAAGGCCAAATCCAACTGTTCATGAGCTTGCCAAGAGGTACAACTTGGAAATATCCCTGTTTGAGAGAATGGTGAACTCTGGTATTCCACATGATACGCTTCTTTGGCAACACAGAATGCGCCCTGAAATAGCGGACGTTGTACGGCCACTCTATAAAGATCTGAAAGATGACAAGTGTGTTAAGACGTATGACAATGTGAAGGGTATTGCACACAATGTGTACTTCATCGAACATCAACACCCACATGAATATGATGAAGAGACAAAAAGCTTTTTGAATGAATATGAAGCTCAATATCTAATAGGTCTTTGCAAATACCTCTTAAAGCAAGGTTATCATGCGGAGCAAATTACAATATTGACAACATATTCCGCCCAAATGCATTGCTTAAAGAATAGGATGCCAAAAGCACAGTTTGAAGGAGTGAGGGTTGTTTCTGTTGACAGCTATCAAGGAGAAGAGAATGATATTGTACTTCTGTCACTTGTCCGCAGTGGAGATGAAACGAAAATTGGGTTCTTGAAAGAAAGCAACAGGGTATGTGTTGCACTGTCAAGGGCTAAGAAAGGACTATATGTTATTGGAAATTTCAATCACATCACTACATACAGTCCACTGCTAAAGGACATTGCTGCAAATGCATCTGCAAGAGGATGCTTCGGCCCTGCACTGCCTCTGTCGTGTCAAAATCACCCGGATGATATGGGAGTTGCCGTAAATCATCCAAGTGATTTTGAAAGAGTCCCCGAAGGAGGCTGTACGAAACCATGTCTTTTCCGACTTTCATGTGGTCATGTGTGTCCACGAGTTTGTCACGTGATAGATGCAGAACACAAATCCATCATCTGTTCAAAGAAATGTAAACGACAATGCCAGAAATGTAAGAGTTACCACTGTGATCTCCCTTGTTACAAGCCATGCAGACCCTGTCCTGTACTCGTACAGAAAACCCTACCCAGGTGTGGTCACGCCCAAATGATTCCTTGTGAAGAGGACGAGGGGAACTATCAATGTCAGGAAACTTGTAAAGAGCGTCTGCCATGTGGCCATGAATGCCAGGGCAAATGTGGACAGCCTCATCCGCCATGTGCCATACCTGTAGAAGTCTCCAAGCCATGTGGTCATACCATAGCTGTTGCATGCAAAGATCGAGACACAGCTGCCTGCAATCATGAGTGTGGTGAAACTCTCAGCTGTGGTGACCCATGCATGGGTACGTGTGGTACATGCCACCAGGGGCGTCTGCATCAGCCTTGTCCTTCGGAATGTAAGCGAATCCTCATATGTGGACACGAATGTCAGTCGTCTTGCAGTAACTGTCCACCGTGTACCAGGAGGTGCGAGAACAGATGCAACCACAGCAAATGTCCTAGGAAATGTGGAGATCCTTGTGCTTCCTGTAAGGAGCCATGTCAGTGGAAGTGTCGCCACTTCAAATGCAACATGCCGTGTGGGGATGAGTGTGACAGACCCCGATGCAATGACTGGTGCAGGAATAAACTACCATGTGGTCATTACTGCATTGGCATTTGTGGAGAGCCATGTCCAAAGCTGTGCCGAGATTGTGACAAGGAGAAGATGCCTGATGTGTTCCTCGGTAGGGAAGATGAGCCAAAGGCCAGATTTATTGAACTGGAAGATTGCAAACACATTTTTGAAGTCAGAGATTTGGACTTGTTCATGGACGGACCAAGTGAAGACGAGGACAAGACACTAGTCAAACTGAAGGAATGTCCTAGATGCCTCACACCAATCAGAAGGAATCTCAGATATGGCAACGTCATTAAGCAGGCACTGGCATGTATAGAGAAAGCAAAGAGGAAGGTTATTGGCGATAACAAGAATGTGAAGGAACTCAGAGACTCCATGGACAGGATGAAAAATAGGCTTCGTCCAGATGACTTGGGTCCTGTGAATGATCTCATGAATTATTTTCCGGTTGATTCAGTTACTATCCTGTCAACCCAAGATCGACAGATCCGTATCATTAAGCAGATATCCAGCATTGAAAGGACAGTGAAGGAGAGCCTTGGAAAATTTAAACGAGCTGGTAGTGAAAGCTATGGAAATTTATCAAAGTGTTTGAAAGACTTCAGAGCTTGGGCCCTTCTTCCAAGGTCCTGTTTCAGCAAACAAGAGGCTCAGGATGCACAGATAGAACTTGAGCGCTTGAGTCTACTGAAGTACCTTATAGACGCCAGGGAATGGATAGATCTTGATGAGAAGGATGTTGCTGTACGGATTATGAGGAACTTGGTAGCAACGATCAGGAGGCTCGAATGTCCAGCAAAACTAGAGGATGGCGAAATGGAGGATGCAAAGAAAATGAAGGAGGATGTAAAGGAGTTTGTCCCTGGGTCAGGGATAGGAGTGACGAATGAGGAACGACTCATGATTGTAGAGGCTATGGGACTCAACACAGGACATTGGTACAAGTGTAAGAGGGGTGAGTCGTTGCATAGCTACGTTTTTAGCGTCTGACAAAGAGGATTAGAAATATATGTAAAATTTTCACTAGATTTTTCACTGATTTGACACTCAATATTAAGCTACACAGACAGATCTTCTAAAACGCATTTGAAAATTGACTAAGATAAATCTTCATCGCAATAGCTGGTCTGCAAGTTTGAGTCCTTTAGTTGCACAGGTAGGCAGTGTTTAGGATTCGAATCACATACGTGCCGAAATTAGAATAGGTTCAACCAAGTGTTCATGAGCTTCACCGTGACTGTAATGGAGAATTATCCTTTTTTCATGTATGCTGACATTTAATAGTAGCTACATGTTTTTACCCAGGTCATGTCTATGCTATCGGTGAATGTGGCAGAGCGTATGAGGAGGCCACGTGTCCCGAGTGTGGGGGATCTATAGGAGGGACTGCTCACAGACTGACAGAGGACAATGCCTGGGCTCCTGAGATGGACGATGCAGATGACCCGCCATGGTCTGAGGAGAGAGACTATATGCTGGCTCTGCAACTTCAGTTTGGTGGCCGTTGAATGTGAAGTGCAGGACATATGACTGCACCATCATATACTCAAGTCACTGGTTATACCACTTTCATGTTTCACTTTGACGTCAGTTATCAAAAAAGACTCGACAGTTTTTTACGTGAACAGAAATCGAAACTGTCTTCAAGCGTTACTGTTATTGTCAGTATGTAAATATATAGGTAACAGTATTATTTCACAATATATCTTATACTATAATTGAACTGGATTGTTTGACAAGGAGCTATAACAATGCCTCTACCAACTTCCTGTATTCGATGTATTGAAATTGTGAGGTTGAACATGGTGTAATGTATGCTGCATAGTAATTATGGATATATGTTAAATTGATAATTCATTTTCAACTTTGTGGATTATGTCAAATGGTTTATAAGCCACTCCTCATGCATTTCATTGTTTTGTTACATTATGCAAACTGTTATTCTAATTAGTACCGCTTGTCTTCCCAAGCTTGCTTTTGTTTATAATTTCTTGTTCCTTTTATCCATTTTATTACAAGAAATTTTCTTCCTTGTGACAGCAGGACAATACATTGCCATGTCATTTCTTAAAACGTTGAACAAATCTTAGAAATGTGAATGGCGGTTCATACGCTTAAATTTCTCTCATTTACTAAATAGAATCTATCTTTGCGGATAGTCAGTGAATTCTACTGCACTTACTGTATGTTTAGATCTACATGTATTTTGTTTTGACCACTCGACTGTGTTTTTTGATGAATAGTGTATATGTAACCTTATATGGTGAACAAAATGATGTTGTTTTAGAAGGTATAGATAAGTTTATGAGCATATTTTAAGATCAGAGAAAGGATGTTTGATGCGGTACATACGATCTGCTATTGATGGGATAAGACGCCATGTCTGATCGACCTCAGTGCTATATATGTCGTTGAGACAGTTACTTTACTACACCCAAATGTTGATACTGGCGAGTATGTTCATTTTTCGGTTCTTGATTATGCCCCTTTGTTCACTCTACCGATGTAACGGATATGGCCAACGTGACTCTTTACTTTGATAATCATGTTTTGGTAAAATGATTATTTTGTGAGTGAGACATTCATAGTTTTAATTTTTGTAATATATTAGCCTTGTGTGTTTCATTTAAGATATCTATAATGTTTTTTTAATATTTCAGTTTCATTTGTACACCTATACCGACTAACTGTTCTTTCCACAATAGGTAACAGGGTCAGTAATCTGGATGTTGTATGTCTGAATAAGAATTTGACATTTTTATCACATTTTAATGTTTATTATTTTAATTATTATGATGCGAGTGTTCATGACTCGTGATTGGAGGCAATTAGATTTAGTAGTGCAGTCAGCGACCTTGTTTCAAAAATGATCGTTCTCAAGATCTCGGTAATTTCCGGATGCATCGTGAAAACTGGAACCTCTTCCCGAGTGCGATACTCAAATGTTTCTTCTAGACAGAACTCAGTCATGTCATATTTGTTTCTCCACATTGCTTGCATTTTTCAAGTTGAATCTAGGTCGATGTAACACGTGTTCTCATTGGACAGAAAAAAGGGAAATAAATCTGCTGCCATTTTTTGCCGCAAAGGGATTTTATGAGAACAGAGGTTCCTAGGAAGATATGACAAGTAACCTCTGTGGGAAGAGAATGCCTGAAGACGTGATGACGAGTAATCCTATAATGTCGATGCTCTTTAAGGCAAATGACAGTACAGTTTTCAGAGAGTATACTTTTCATTGGAAAGACGAGTGTTGTTTCATGATAAATAGAATTTCACACTCGTGCCTTTTAATATCAAATCTTTCAACACTTGTTCATAAAAGTAGAAATATTTGTAACTTCATAGCACCTTATGGTGATATATTTGATATCAAAAGACAGTGGGGTGATATTCTCATTATACTTGAACAATAATGGTTCGCTACATACATTTTTACAGAATAGCTTCTTCGGTGACAGTTGGAAAGGATGCCCTCGAACATACTGAGCAATATTATGGTTTCTGAGCGGAAAATGTTCAGGTGAGCTAATCGTCACGTGAGCTTATCATTTGAGCGTATATTTCCTGATAAAGCCACACATATAACAGGTGTAAACCTGTAACGGATGTAGACACACGTGTAGGAGCACCTGAAACTGTGAATGTTGTCGATGTTTTGATTCTTGTAATGTTTACACTCCTCCTATTTCGATCTCCGGATAACTCGATATGGTCATTATGATTTTTGACTGAGGGAGGTTGTTCGGTTCGATTGGGTTCAAAACGTCTCCGATTTACCAGCTCTTTGCTTAAAAGAGTTTTAGTTTTATGTGATTGTAATCTGTATGCATTATTATCATTACTTCTAAAGTCGGAGTTAAATATCAATCGAAATAAAGGTTTTTACCCAAACAACTAGTCGGTTTTATTGGTGTTCTGAATCAGTAAGCCTCCGTGGTGTAGTGGTTACAGCGTCCGCCCGGAGACAGGAAGGTCGTGGGTTCCATCCCCGGCCGCGTCATACCAAATGACGTACAAATATGGTTCTCGTTGATCCCTCCCTGACGCTCGGCTTTAATGAGTACAACAAGGACTGGTCGGCTCGGAGTCAGAATAATGTGTCTGACTCACGTTATTTATGCTAAACTGCGGTATGATATTTCAGCCAGCAATAAAAACTAGCTTATGTATGTAATTCAGAAAAGGAAACTTTGTCTCGTCAAACCAGCATCCCAAGGTGTCTTCCGACGCAATAGTGTTAGAATATTTACTAACGTGAAAATTGGAGAAAGTTTTACCAATATTTTTTAACGGTATGGGTTAATGAAAACTGGAAATTTACAGACCAACTGACCACGTTCCTCAATGTTAAACTTGTGAAGGGTCACAGTGATAACGACCATCGGACTTACTCCGTGATCAGGAATAAAGCTAACAGAGCCAAGACTCAATGCATGTATCCGTCTATACGACAGTTAGATATATAATACGGATGACAGTAACAAATCTAGTAAATTTTATCTATGGCATTACGTTGTGAATACTATGCTGGTTTGTAATAGTGTACAATATACATATAGATTGTACAAACGCCTTTGGCTTGATGTGTAGAGTATTTAACAATGACATAACGTTGTATACTTTTGAATGTGTATCGTGATTAATGTAGTATGTATAACGAATCTAAATATGATGTTCATGTTCTTTGCAAGCTGATTGATAACTATAATTGTAACATATTATTATTGAATTATCATGTAAAATGATCCTGTTACTGCTGTACATTCGACTCCATATTTATTTACTTAGGTTCTGTGTTGTGCGTGGGTTGCTATAGTCATAACTCTTGCCAAGCGAGCCAATTCCCCGAACTCGCGATTTAATATATTGTTCAAATCGACCTGAAACCATGCTCACTTACTTACCGCGAAACACAAATTCACAAGCCTTGACGATGCCCTTGTCCCAAATTTGCTCGGAATTCAATAACAGACCATAACGGAAGAATGTGTAGTCATAAGACGGTAACTGACCAATATTTAACCAAAGTCATCAGGGTGACAGGATGATACACGAATGTCTGTATTGACTGGTGTTATGTCTCAGTGAGAATGAGCAACGATGCACGCGGTAATGGGTTTATATGATCAGTCAGATAACACGGAAAACGTGATCATAAAATGCCATCCCATTACACTGCGGATGTGGAGGAATAGCCCAGTGGTTAAAGCCTTCGTTCCCGTGCTCGATTCCCAATAAGGGTACAGTGTTTGAAGCCGATGTGTGATGACCCTCGCCGTGATGTTGCTGGAATATTGCTATATGCGGAGTAAAATTAAACTCAGTCAGTCAATGGGATTAAGAATCTGTGGCAAAGATGTACTTCTGATCAGGACCATACGGTTGACTCACACAAGGCGTTGCAAATTGGAAAGAACCCTCCTGAAAGAAGAAGATGTGAACAAAAACTTTTAATACAAGGTCTGCAATGGTAGTCTGTGTTTTCTCTCGGTTTACAGTGTATTCGGCAGTCTTCTGTGCATGCACAATAGTGATTGGGTCTAGTTGTTACGCCACTTTATGCAATATTTCAGCAATATCACGGCGGGGTACACACACATTTTACCACCGTCGGGTATGGAACGACTTTTGCGGACAGCTCAGACGATTGTACTGCACAGCATGTGAACGATCAAATGGACGTCAAATCATTTTTTTGACATCTCGTCTCGATTTCTGCTACTGCTCGATTTTAGACCTGTTTTTCCTTTCGATCGAGATCGGACACCAAAAGCAACTGCAAGTTAAAAGTGGTTACTGATTGGTAAATTAGTAGAACATAGAAGGGACATAATTCATAACAGCCTCTGGTCGCGTGATGATACCGACCCGAAGGGTGGAATTGGATAATGTAATCCAGTCACTCCAGCACACATTAAAGGAGGGGATATCTCCTCTGTTATCTCATCCCTGCCCGATTAGTCTGTATTTCTCTTTGCTGTTGGAAGAAGTAACAAGAGCAAAGCCGACATCAGTTGACATGTTCCCAAAAAGTGGAAGGAGGCAGCGTAACTCCCTGAGAAATTTCTAAGGACACCTACAAAACAAACAAGGAAACTTTATGTTTATGCGAGGGTAATGACAAACATGGAAAGAAAATGGTTTATTTAACTTTGCCCAGTTAATGGCAATGAGTTTTAGAACTATCTTTATTTGGATATATCAAAAGACAAGCCTAATTCCTGCGTATTCAGACCTCAGTGTACGTCTAAACAGTTACCCTCCACACAGTATATATGTTAGCTGTGTATCCTTAACGTCAACGTATTGATGCAAAAATATTGTTTTGAGATGATCCTAAAGATATCAGGCTTTAAAACTACATTTCAGCTGTTTGCGTGGAAAAAGTTGGTACTTACCCATAATTGGATAACAAACTGCCATCATTGCACCATGGAATACCTGAACATAGCCCAATACTTTTGAAAAATGTTCCATTCCAACAAAGTCTATAATCACGGCTGGATGGAGTGCTGGGTATATCCCATTAAGAATTCCAAATACTGCAATATAGGACAGGATAAGTCCAAATCCGTTGAGATATCTTGTTATGTGGTTTAGTGTGCCTAGTGCAACCATACTGAAAGCAATAAGATGATGTCTTTTTATAAAGGGCAACTCTGAAACTACGCCAGACAGAAGGCGGCTTACCAGTTCCAAGCCATTGAAAAGAGTCAGGAGCATTGCTGCTTGCATTTCGCTCAGACCTTTCTCCTTCGCCAGTGGTGGCACAAATGTCTGAAGTAAACCCACACCAAGGAACCCAAAAGCTGTAAATCCAAATATCAGAAGGTACAGTGGCTTTTTAAAAAATGATAGGTTCATCGCTTTGTAGCAGCTTGATACAACAGTACACGCTGTCGTGTCCATTCCATGCTCAGTTTCAGAAGGAAGAAAGCTATCCAGCTCTGACTGTTCAGGAACAGACGTTTTTCGGTACATATCTCTCTCCGAATGGTCGTCATTGCCAAGGTGACCACGTAATTCACACTTCGTGCCCTCATCAGGTACCTCAGCAACAGTGGAAACCGGACTATTTTTCTCACTCGACCCACACGGTATAATAGAAGAAAAATCCTGATCTGTCTCCTTCGCCTCAGAAGCAGTGGACGTCAATGGTCGATAGAGACTCACAAAAGTTAGAATCTGCAGCATCATGCCTGTGATGATGAGGAATGCTCCTCTCAGTCCGTACTCTTGGATGAGGAACTGGACAAGTGGCGGCAGTAGCATCCCACCAGTGCTGACGCCACAACTGCATATTGCTGTTGCTAGAGCTCGTCTTTTTGTGAAGTATTTGCCAACCATAACCAAGCCTGGCCCGTAGAGCATTGCCGCTCCAATTCCTGAAACAATGGTGAACGGTGATCATTTCTTAATGTTTGTGAAGTTATTCTGCAATGCTAGTGAGCATACTAATTCCAGGAGTCCAATTGTAACCGGAAACAATCGGGGTTCTATAAATAGCAGGGATGGCAGTCAAAAACAGAAACTAACCTGCTAATCCTCCTTGGGAAAAGATCAATACATAGACGTTACTTGCGAAGGAGTTGGTCAAGACGCCGGTGGCAAGTATGAACACTCCTAGTATAGTCGTTGTCCGGATGGTGATTTTTTTCCAGAACGACGTTCAGGACGAACAGTGCTGGAACAGAACTCAGTATGTGAGTATATCAGGTATAAGCAAGAGGCAAATGCAAGTCAGTGATGTTACACTCTAGCAGAAACCTGTCCATGATCAAGTGAAAAAGGGAATCAAACCTTCGAGCCGAAGACATGGGCATGACACGGGGAAGTTACTAACTGAGCTATCTTTGAACTCTTTTGAATAAGTAAGTGAACAAGTTTAGCTTTAATGCTCTTCAAACTTAACAAATATTCCAATACAACGCAGCAGATTTTGCCCAAAATCTTTAACTCTCAATTCTTTGACTGAAACTCATGTGGCGTTTTTTTTATGAAACATAATAATGACGGTGTTATTATCCTACCACAAGTTGCATATGTATTGATTTGAAATATCTCCTAATTTCACCAGCTACTGGGATGAGTTGAGTTTACCCATCGGCATAATTTCAGTCAGCGACGAGGACCAAGTCTAAATACTTGGATACGGTAAGTACAAAGCTGAAATGCTTAAATAAGCTGTTTTTGAAAAACATATTTTCGTCATATTATTATAGCTTATATAAGCTGAAAAAAGGAATAGCACCAAATTTAAAAACATCCAATCCATCATTCACATTACCTAATTACAATTGATGTCACAGGTTGACTTCCCTCAGGTACTATCTGACCAACAACGTCATGCATACCTGCGACGCTGTAAGCAGCCGCGTTGACACACATCAGCAGCGATGCAACAGACGCTGATGCATTGAACTTTTTCTCCACCTCCACAAACAATATCCCGAAGCATTTGATGTACCCGGCGTTGAGAACGTTCATGAAGAAACATGCTGAAAAAGACTGGCGTAAGTGAGTTTGGTTTTAGGACGCTCCCAGTAATAATCCAGCTACATGGCAACGGTCTGTAAATGATCGAGTCCAGACCAAATAATCGAGAGATCAACATCGGCATCGGTTTACGCATTATTGGAAACTGACGACACGAGTCAACCTGTCACATATGTCATATCTGGGTTTACACTTTCTTAGTAAAGTATAAATTCTAGTACTTTTTGGGTTCAGTCCCATCCGACCACGGACTTGTCAGAGGGGTACACACAGTATGCAGTCTAGACTACCAGTTATCCTACTTCCATGTTTGTGGAAGACACGCTGGCTTAGCGGCCTAGGTGGCTGACTTTGTCTGCTGGCGATTAGGTACCTGACTACTGATGGTGCTGGTTCGAAATCCCGGATGGGACTCAACCAACAGTGTAGTAGATTTGTACTTTACTAAGAAAGTGTAATCCCATATATAACACGTTACATTTGATCACTTTCTAATTGACATGCAGCTCATCACTGGATTGCCTGGTCCAGACTTCGTTATTAACAGACAGTCGCCACATAGCTTGAACATTGCTGTGTGCCCTGTTAAATGACCACTCGATCCCTTTAGTCGCCTTATATGACAAGCATGGTTTGTAAAGAAGACATTCATAAGTCCTGTCTGAAGAATCAGTAACATAAATGATTTCCTGTTTCAACGAAGGGTTCTGCTTTACAGAGTTACCACCTTTCTGACTGCTAATCGCCCTGAGCGGTTGCAGCAGTTGTACAAATTGTTATTCTCACGGCGTAACGATATAGCTGAACTACTGCTGCTGTGGCTATGGACGCCCTATTCTCGCGGAGTCAGCATTATCACCGTGTCGCTCCATCCAACGTGACGTGACTCAAATACTTTCAAGATTCCATGACCCGTATTCGTGGTGAAATGTCTCCTTTCACAGAATGAAATGCTGTTTTTTGAGAGGCTCTCTATAATATTTTTATATTATAATGTGAGCATTGTCCGCAACTAAGATGTAGCCATCAAACCCATAGCAGTAGTTGCCATCAAACCTGTAGAAGTAGTTGCCATCAAACCTATAGAAGTAGTTGCCATCAAACCCATAGCAGTAGTTGCCATCCAACCTATAGAAGTAGTTGTCATCAAACCTATAGAAGTAGTTGCCATCAAACCCATACCAGTAGTTGCCATCCAACCTATAGAGGTAGTTGCCATCAAACCCATAGAAGTAGTTGCCATCAAATCTACAGAAGTAGTTGCACCTCACAGTAACCTTGCTCTAGCACTGTTCTGAGTGCTAAGCCCAAGCATGTTCTGTAATTCTAGTACAGTGAGGTGAGGTGAAATGGGGTTTAACGTCGTACTTAAGAATATTTCGCTCATATGATGACGTGCATGCGTGTGCATGTGTGGGTGCTTGTACTAGCCCAGACTTAAGGCTGGTTTCATAGTGCAAGCTCACTGAGACACCATGCCTCATGAATACCCAATTCAGACACACTTATTGGCTCCGAGCCGAACAGTCCTTGTTGTACTTATGAATACCGAGCGCTAGACAGGGACCAAGAAGCACCATATTTTAACGTCTTTTGCACGTCTTTTGGAGCATCGTTTGGACAAGGTTGGGGATCGACCCCGCGATATTCCGCCCTCTGCGCAGAGGCTCTAACTCGCGGTCTCCAGTACAGAACAGAAAAGATCCTAGCCTAAGGACCACAGTCTGATATTTATATTTTATTCTAGAAAGCCGATGTGTGATGACCCTCGCCGTGATGTTGCTGGAATATTGCTATATGCGGAGTAAAATTAAACTCAGTCAGTCAATGGGATTAAGAATCTGTGGCAAAGATGTACTTCTGATCAGGACCATACGGTTGACTCACACAAGGCGTTGCAAATTGGAAAGAACCCTCCTGAAAGAAGAAGATGTGAACAAAAACTTTTAATACAAGGTCTGCAATGGCAGTCTGTGTTTTCTCTCGGTTTACAGTGTATTCGGCAGTCTTCTGTGCATGCACAATAGTGATTGAGTCTAGTTGTTACGCCACTTTATGCAATATTCCAGCAATATCACGGCGGGGTACACACACATTTTACCACCGTCGGGTATGGAACGACTTTTGCGGACAGCTCAGACTATTGTACTGCACAGCATGTGAACGATCAAATGGACGTCAAATCATTTTTTTGACATCTCGTCTCGATTTCTGCTACTGCTCGATTTTAGACCTGTTTTTCCTTTCGATCGAGATCGGACGCCAAAAGCAACTGCAAGTTAAAAGTGGTTACTGATTGGTAAATTAGTAGAACATAGAAGGGACATAATTCATAACAGCCTCTGGTCGCGTGATGATACCGACCCGAAGGGTGGAATTGGATAATGTAATCCAGTCACTCCAGCACACATTAAAGGAGGAGATATCTCCTCTGTTATCTCATCCCTGCCCGATTAGTCTGTATTTCTCTTTGCTGTTGGTAGAAGTAACAAGAACAAAGCCGACATCAGTTGACATGTTCCCAAAAAGTGGAAGGAGGCAGCGTAACTCCCTGAGAAATCTCTAAGGACACCTACAAAACAAACAAGGAAACTTTATGTTTATGCGAGGGTAATGACAAACATGGAAAGAAAATGGTTTATTTAACTTTGCCCAGTTAATGGCAATGAGTTTTAGAACTATCTTTATTTGGATATATCAAAAGACAAGCCTAATTCCTGCGTATTCAGACCTCAGTGTACGTCTAAACAGTTACCCTCCACACAGTATATATGTTAGCTGTGTATCCTTAACGTCAACGTATTGATGCAAAAATATTGTTTTGAGATGACCCTAAAGATATCAGGCTTTAAAACTACATTTCAGCTGTTTGCGTGGAAAAAGTTGGTACTTACCCATAATTGGATAACAAACTGCCATCATTGCACCATGGAATACCTGAACATAGCCCAATACTTTTGAAAAATGTTCCATTCCAACAAAGTCTATAATCACGGCTGGATGGAGTGCTGGGTATATCCCATTAAGAATTCCAAATACTGCAATATAGGACAGGATAAGTCCAAATCCGTTGAGATATCTTGTTATGTGGTTTAGTGTGCCTAGTGCAACCATACTGAAAGCAATAAGATGATGTCTTTTTATAAAGGGCAACTCTGAAACTACGCCAGACAGAAGGCGGCTTACCAGTTCCAAGCCATTGAAAAGAGTCAGGAGCATTGCTGCTTGCATTTCGCTCAGACCTTTCTCCTTCGCCAGTGGTGGCACAAATGTCTGAAGTAAACCCACACCAAGGAACCCAAAAGCTGTAAATCCAAATATCAGAAGGTACAGTGGCTTTTTAAAAAATGATAGGTTCATCGCTTTGTAGCAGCTTGATACAACAGTACACGCTGTCGTGTCCATTCCATGCTCAGTTTCAGAAGGAAGAAAGCTATCCAGCTCTGACTGTTCAGGAACAGACGTTTTTCGGTACATATCTCTCTCCGAATGGTCGTCATTGCCAAGGTGACCACGTAATTCACACTTCGTGCCCTCATCAGGTACCTCAGCAACAGTGGAAACCGGACTATTTTTCTCACTCGACCCACACGGTATAATAGAAGAAAAATCCTGATCTGTCTCCTTCGCCTCAGAAGCAGTGGACGTCAATGGTCGATAGAGACTCACAAAAGTTAGAATCTGCAGCATCATGCCTGTGATGATGAGGAATGCTCCTCTCAGTCCGTACTCTTGGATGAGGAACTGGACAAGTGGCGGCAGTAGCATCCCACCAGTGCTGACGCCACAACTGCATATTGCTGTTGCTAGAGCTCGTCTTTTTGTGAAGTATTTGCCAACCATAACCAAGCCTGGCCCGTAGAGCATTGCCGCTCCAATTCCTGAAACAATGGTGAACGGTGATCATTTCTTAATGTTTGTGAAGTTATTCTGCAATGCTAGTGAGCATACTAATTCCAGGAGTCCAATTGTAACCGGAAACAATCGGGGTTCTATAAATAGCAGGGATGGCAGTCAAAAACAGAAACTAACCTGCTAATCCTCCTTGGGAAAAGATCAATACATAGACGTTACTTGCGAAGGAGTTGGTCAAGACGCCGGTGGCAAGTATGAACACTCCTAGTATAGTCGTTGTCCGGATGGTGATTTTTTCCAGAACGACGTTCAGGATGAACAGTGCTGGAACAGAACTCAGTATGTGAGTATATCAGGTATAAGCAAGAGGCAAATGCAAGTCAGTGATGTTACACTCTAGCAGAAACCTGTCCATGATCAAGTGAAAAAGGGAATCAAACCTTCGAGCCGAAGACATGGGCATGACACGGGGAAGTTACTAACTGAGCTATCTTTGAACTCTTTTGAATAAGTAAGTGAACAAGTTTAGTTTTAATGCTCTTCAAACTTAACAAATATTCCAATACAACGCAGCAGATTTTGCCCAAAATCTTTAACTCTCAATTCTTTGACTGAAACTCATGTGGCGTTTTTTTTTATGAAACATAATAATGACGGTGTTATTATCCTACCACAAGTTGCATATGTATTGATTTGAAATATCTCCTAATTTCACCAGCTACTGGGATGAGTTGAGTTGAATTTACCCATCGGCATAATTTCAGTCAGCGACGAGGACCAAGTCTAAATACTTGGATACGGTAAGTACAAAGCTGAAATGCTTAAATAAGCTGTTTTTGAAAAACATATTTTCGTCATATTATTATAGCTTATATAAGCTGAAAAAAGGAATAGCACCAAATTTAAAAACATCCAATCCATCATTCACATTACTTAATTACAATTGATGTCACAGGTTGACTTCCCTCAGGTACTATCTGACCAACAACGTCATGCATACCTGCGACGCTGTAAGCAGCCGCGTTGACACACATCAGCAGCGATGCAACAGACGCTGATGCATTGAACTTTTTCTCCACCTCCACAAACAATATCCCGAAGCATTTGATGTACCCGGCGTTGAGAACGTTCATGAAGAAACAAGCTGAAAAAGACTGGCGTAAGTGAGTTTGGTTTTAGGACGCTCCCAGTAATAATCCAGCTACATGGCAACGGTCTGTAAATGATCGAGTCCAGACCAAATAATCGAGAGATCAACATCGGCATCGGTTTACGCATTATTGGAAACTGACGACACGAGTCAACCTGTCACATATGTCATATCTGGGTTTACACTTTCTTAGTAAAGTATAAATTCTAGTACTTTTTGGGTTCAGTCCCATCCGACCACGGACTTGTCAGAGGGGTACACACAGTATGCAGTCTAGACTACCAGTTATCCTACTTCCATGTTTGTGGAAGACACGCTGGCTTAGCGGCCTAGGTGGCTGACTTTGTCTGCTGGCGATTAGGTACCTGACTACTGATGGTGCTGGTTCGAAATCCCGGATGGGACTCAACCAACAGTGTAGTAGATTTGTACTTTACTAAGAAAGTGTAATCCCATATATAACACGTTACATTTGATCACTTTCTAATTGACATGCAGCTCATCACTGGATTGCCTGGTCCAGACTTCGTTATTAACAGACAGTCGCCACATAGCTTGAACATTGCTGTGTGCCCTGTTAAATGACCACTCGATCCCTTTAGTCGCCTTATATGACAAGCATGGTTTGTAAAGAAGACATTCATAAGTCCTGTCTGAAGAATCAGTAACATAAATGATTTCCTGTTTCAACGAAGGGTTCTGCTTTACAGAGTTACCACCTTTCTGACTGCTAATCGCCCTGAGCGGTTGCAGCAGTTGTACAAATTGTTATTCTCACGGCGTAACGATATAGCTGAACTACTGCTGCTGTGGCTATGGACTTTAACGCCCTATTCTCGCGGAGTCAGCATTATCACCGTGTCGCTCCATCCAACGTGACGTGACTCAAATACTTTCAAGATTCCAGGACCCGTATTCGTGGTGAAATGTCTCCTTTCACAGAATGAAATGCTGTTTTTTGAGAGGCTCTCTACAATATTTTTATATTATAATGTGCGCATTGTCTGCAACTAAGATGTAGCCATCAAACCCATAGCAGTAGTTGCCATCAAACCTGTAGAAGTAGTTGCCATCAAACCTATAGAAGTAGTTGCCATCAAACCCATAGCAGTAGTTGCCATCCAACCTATAGAAGTAGTTGTCATAGCAGTAGTTGCCATCCAACCTATAGAGGTAGTTGCCATCAAACCCATAGAAGTAGTTGCCATCAAATCTATAGAAGTAGTTGCACCTCACAGTAACCTTGCTCTAGCACTGTTCTGAGTGCTAAGCCCAAGCATGTTCTGTAATTCTAGTACAGTGAGGTGAGGTGAAATGGGGTTTAACGTCGTACTTAAGAATATTTCGCTCATATGATGACGTGCATGCGTGTGCATGTGTGGGTGCTTGTACTAGCCCAGACTTAAGGCTGGTTTCATAGTGCAAGCTCACTGAGACACCATGCCTCATGAATACCCAATTCAGACACACTTATTGGCTCCGAGCCGAACAGTCCTTGTTGTACTTATGAATACCGAGCGCTAGACAGGGACCAAGAAGCACCATATTTTAACGTCTTTTGCACGTCTTTTGGTGCATCGTTTGGACAAGGTTGGGGATCGACCCCGCGATATTCCGCCCTCTGCGCGGAGGCTCTAACTCGCGGTCTCCAGTACAGAACAGAAAAGATCCTAGCCTAAGGACCCCAGTCTGATATTTATATTTTATTCTAGAAATTATCAATCAAGTATTAATCGTAACCTTAGAGACTTGTGCAAGTCTAACCTAACACCTGCCCAGCAAATTATTGGAACGATCATCAAGGGTCACGGTCAACGCTCGTTCAGGTTAGTTATATTTAGAATCCATGTCAGTCAGGTGGGGCTGGCTATTCCGTTTGCCTGACCGACGGTCATTTTACAGACCATCAAGCCACTTCATGTCACTTCGCCCAAATCCACTCGTTCAAATTCATTTACATAGCCCCTCAGCCAAAGTCAACAAAGTGATCACCATTCGTAAATATACTGGACAAGAATAGCTAGGGATATTTGTAAATTTTGAAAGTATGGATAATGATGCATTGATTCATTGACACACTGATAAAATATCAGTCATAAAAATACCAATATCCCCAACTTATTTTGCCCAGTATACAAAACATTTCGCTGGGCGGGTTATTAATTTTTCTTAGATTTATAGGTATATGTGATAATCATTTTCTGCGTGTGTTACATGATCACTGTATTGTATCTTTTGAACAAACTTCCCTTTGTCATTCATCGGTGAAGATCCCGGTGAGAACTGATCTCCAATAACCCATGCTTGTAATGGGCGACTAACGGGACTGGCGGTCGCTGACTTGTTAACGCATCAGAAGAATATGAAGGAGAAATTATTTACTACAATGTGTCACACCCTAGCACATGGTCCGTGCATGTTTAAGCCTATGAGACACGTCAAAACAAAGATAAAAAGCATGATAATATTAAAAAATTAAAATGACATACCTCAAACAACAACCATCATACAATGGCACAACCAACACACACAGTTACTGATATGGGTATATAATACCTCACTGCACAACATATGCCATCTTATCCCACTTGAATAAATCGATGATGCTGATGTTGTCCATTGTATTGTCTGGTCCAGCCTGGATTATTTACAGACCGTAAGCTGGGGTATTGCTGTGTTCGGGGTAAAAATCACGGTTATGTTATTGCAAAACAGAGATGCTACATCAAATCACAAATTATACAGCCTTGACATCTCTTACCTGCCAGTACTACCCACGACCATCCCTCATCTGAAGCCATCCTCAGCGGACACACGGCCAGTCCAAATTGCTATGATTCTATGCTGGTGGGTCATGCGCTCTCTGTCTAACTCCTATGTTGTGCACAGTCGACAGCATGCTCTGTGATTGTGCATAAGCTGATTATCGTGCATTGCAGCAGCACAAGGTCAGTGTTTACCTTTCTTGTTGTCGTTTACTTTGAGATTGACTCCCTCAGCTAACTCTGCAATGGCGTAGAATACATAAAAATAAGTCACTCGGGTCTAACTTGTTCAACTTGCGTTTCGAGATCCATACATTTTAATTATCGCTTTAGCATAACAATAATATGACAGGAATGCAGTGTGGACTATTCAGCGCGACAATGGATTAATGTGAATTATTAAGCTGTCAAGTCAACCATACTTAACAGTTAAATAGATCGTCGTTTTCTCCTTTTCTCAAAATTATCAAAGACTTGAAAAAATAGTAGTATATTTGAAACAGATTGCATTCAGTCATTGTACAACCTAGTATTATTAAACTGAATAAAATAATACTCTTTTAATTATACCATTACCAATAGGGGACAGGATTAACAAGATTCATAAAATGCAAACATTAGTGATGAAGCCATGAGGGAAACAGAAAATGCAGAGAAACTGAGGGAAAATATGACAATTTGTTCTATTTCTTTGGATATATTTTACTTTTTCTCATATACATTGGCACTGGCGTGTGGTATGCTCGCAAACTGGAACACCCCTTACTTTTTCAATGGAATATATTGCTTGCCCTGTACTTGGTTAGTAATTTAAATGTACAGGTGAGGTCAGTATGACAATTACGTGTGCGTATATGACGTCATACGTCAAGCGGTATTACACTAATGTAATATTGCCGTAAAGATATTACACTGCAGTATCTTCCACGAGCGAGTAATAAATGCATATGGCTAAATAACGTGTGCTGAGTACAGTGACACTTACATTCTAATATGACAGAATGTTTAGTTTAAAGGCGTTTAGACAGGTCACTACGCATTGTTTATATTCGCTCCTGTGTATGCATGATATACACAAAATGCAGTTTGGAACAGTAAATATTTCATTATACAGCTTGTATAAGGAATCTAACACTTACCTACCTAAAAAGCATTTCGCCGTGTCACAAGATAATGAGGTATGCTGTCACGTGGTTGGGTGAAGTAATACTGGAGAATCGCTACACGGAAAACGCAGCGATAAGAACCTGTCCACTTATTGAGGTCTGCTTATAGTGTAGCAAACAAATCAATTCAAGACGTCATACCTGGTTCTGGATAGCGTACTTGATTACTTGATACAGATGATATCACATACATACAACTGTCGTATGGATATAAATACGACAACACAGGGACGTAGCTTCCTACGTTTATCCTCCGGGCCAGGACTCAACTGCCGAACTTTGTTCAGACCTCCAGGGGTATCCCTCGTCGCTGACCCTCACGGGTCATCAGTCGGTCATCCAGGGGGCTCAGGGATCATTTACCGCCTTTATCGGACAGCTGATGTGATGATAACGATTAGAAGTAACGATCTTGTAGCTTACCGGCTACAATGAGCAGTTGTCGCCCGTAGTCTCATTGGGGGACATGAACGTTTAGGAGCTTAGCTCCAACTCATTATCACAAAGCACCAATTAATTTGTTTTAAGTGAACTCGATTTCTAGTAACTAATGTGAGTGTTCCATGCTACTGACCACAAGGAGATCATGATATATATTTGCCAGGGAGGAAAACCTTCGTGATCTTGCTGCTGGTTATGCAGATTATTGTCATGGCACAGTTAGCATGTGTCCCTCTTACTATCAAATCTATACTATACATGCCTTTATTGAGGGGAAAATGTTTCCTTTATTGTGTGGCCTCCTGTATGGCCTCCTGCTTGGGACCCGTTTCACAAAACTCTCGTAAGCCTAAGATCTCGTCAGTTTTCTCGTAACCATTGTACCTCATATACTGTAAGACAGTACGGGGGTTACGAGAAAAGTTACGCGATCTTGGGTTTCAAAGAGTTTTGTGAAAAGGGCCATGATCAGAAATCGATCAATATATGCAGATTTCTTTAGACTTCTGAAACAGAGGGCAGCTGAGCACAACATCAATTTACGACCTTCAACGTCCTTCAGCGATTTTGAGAAAGGTACGCAGAGTGCAACAAAGAAAGTGTTCCAGTGTGAGTGTGAGGACTGAATGTTCCCATACAGACAGGCCTGGAGAAACATGCATGAAATTATAGACTTGTAGGGAGCTTACAAGAATGATGACAATGTGCATGCATTTGTCAGGCGTGCATTAGCACTTTCTTTGGTTAGGGTGTGTAATGTCGAGAACGTTTGGTTAACTAGACAGTGTTGATCTAAATGGCCAGGCTGTGCAACGGATTGCCGACTACGTCACCGAGCAGTGAGTTGAGGGTGGCTCCGGAACCACTTTCATGCAGATGGACTTTTAACCAGCAATCACTTAGAAGGATGGCATTCTCATTTAAATGCTCTGTTAGCCAGTCATCCAAACGTGTGTGGACCTTCTACAAAATTATTCCAATTATTAAAGCCGACAGTTAATGAAAGTCGCCTGGCTCTCACCTCCACGTATATTTCTATTTTCAGGGTACACATCTCTCCCTTGAGCAGATACTGACACTTCAGTGGAACCTAATGGGCCACCGTTTGTTCGTCGTTTGTTCATGTAACTGTGAACAAGTAGATCCAACGAGTCAGCTACCAATTTGGTTTCATTATATTGCATAATAATTTGAGGTTTGTTGTGGTTCTCAGGAACAACGTCACTGGACAAGACTAACGCAGACTTGTTCTTCATAGGCGCATATCACATAAGTGTACATATGACTCCGGTGCTATGTTTTGTGGACAAGAGTAAGGCAGACTAGTTCTTCTTAGGTACATAAGACATGGGTGTAGATGTCTCCTGGAATCCCAAATTGGACGATTCGGCTTGTCGTGCTCTGTTGGGCAAGAAGTCTTGGGCTTAAACTTCCGGTTCATCGTCACTATTCCCACGACTGAAAGGCCATGTTTTCCAAGATCCCTGGCCAGGTCGAGTGTTGTATAGAACTTGTCTGTTGTGATGTTTCGCCGTAACACTTTATATTGACGGAATAGATCCTTAACAACTGTTTCACCTAAGACGAAACTTGTCCTGTCCATTAACTTTACCCAAAATAAGGATAGCATTGAGGAGAAAATGTCTTGGCATCTACTAACCAGAAAGCCTGAGTTCGTATTTATCTGGTTTCGGTGGCATGTACGTCTTGAAGCAGCAACGACCTCTGAATGGAATAAGCTGATCGAATGTGATAAAAGGACCAAGTGAACAGAACCACTGTATCTTTTGTTAAATGAGCCAAACTAGACTCTAATATGGCTAACTTGTCCGTCTGTTGACGTCCGTCTCTGTCCCTGTTATCGTCGAACCGGAGATACGTCATCAGGGTTTGGAAACTTTCCCTAGACGTGAAGCGACCCGTGAAGGTCCCGGGGGTAGAATAGGCCTTCAGCAACCCATGCTGGCGATAAAAGGCGACCATGCTTGTCGTAAGAGGCGACTAACGGGATCGAGTGGTCAGGCTCGCTGACTTGATTGACACATGTAGCCATACAGCTGTAATATTGCTGAGTGCGGCATAAAACTAAGCTCGCTCACTCTCTCACTTACTTGACGTGCACTCATAGAGACTTGTCATATGTGGGACACCACAGTACCTCGGTACTGAAATCGTTACCATGTGTTACTCCACAAATGATCAGAACACCAAGAAGACCAATGATTTCCAGACTGTTCGTGTTCAATCATTCCTTACCCGATTGTTTACATACAGCATTTGCATATGTGCTTGTGTTGTCTACAATCATACTGATGGTGTCCTGTGAAAAATACAGCTTGGGTAATGTGGGGATCCGCTTGTCTAGTAATACTCCTGGATTTCGCAGCAGTTAATGTTGTTTCTCTTCCAGACAATGCCATCCCTAGCAACAAAAGAATCATTTTCGTTCAGTTGACCTTGGCTGACTCTGACTCTGAATCTCACCTTGAACATTCGCTATCATCTGAAGAGCAAGACGTCGGCTGATGGTCATCATCTTCAGAGTCCTCACTTTCCTCAGACTCATTGATTTGAGTCTTTCTTCTCATGATCTCAGAAATGTTTCATGCTCGATGATTCATACTTGTCCAGTGTTGTAGTGAAGGTTGAAAGCTTCAACAACCATGTGCTTACTATTCCAGGAACTGAGAGTTATTACCCCTACGTTTAGATCGGGAAATACGAACGGTCACACAATTATATTTATAGCATATATATTTATATACATCAATAGCTGACCTGTTATATTAAAACAGAAAACAACTTTTATACGCGAATGTGTGTGTGTGTGTGTGTGTGTGTATACAGAGGCGCTGCAAATAAAAACGTGTTTAACAACGCCGAAGACTGAAAACGTATGATACAGACATAAGGCCATTAATGTACCAAAACAACATGGTAATTGGCTCGATGGAATACAACACACATAAGACATCCATAAATATGTTTTTTTCTTATGCCTACACTTCTAAATGCCCTTCATAGATTAAATAAATACGCAGTGGAGATTTAGAGGGGTATGTGAAATAAACAAGTCATAGGATTATCGTATGTAAATTTCTATGCATTGTACGGAAGTCGATAAGCATCAATGTACACTCACTGGGAAGTACTTGCAAATTGTTAGTGTGTGTTTTCGGAGAGGTCAGTATATCATATCTGGCATTGTGCATCAAACATAAGTTTTATTACATTTCCAGTTTCCACTGACGTGCAAAGCATGGGTTATACGTTCTGAAGCTTAGTCTGCAAAATAAGCATATAAAGTGTAACGCGATAAACATATGTAACCTCCTTAACAGCTTGTAGTTAATATAATAAAAAAAACATAGACACAAAAATAGAACTAACAAGTCTCTTTAACAGCCAGCTAATGAAAGGGGAAATTCTTCATTGTGTTCTAGTAGTAACGTGTAAATTATGATCAGTTCCGAAGAAAGACCATGCAGCGATTAAATCAATGAACCAGCAAACAGTTCGCTTGTCACGCAGAACATCCGGGTTCGATTCCCCACATGGGTACCATGTGTGAAGCCCATTTTCTGATGTCCCCCGCCGTGATATCGATATTGCTGGAATATTCGGCTGTTTTCATTAATATGACATGCTGTCATGTCTGTTCCTAAGAAGGCATTAAGTAGCATTTTATGTTAGCTAAAATCAGGGAGCCTATATAGAGAGGGGAGGTGAAACTCCTCGAAAAACCGCTGAACGTATGTCTCGCTTTGTCACGTGACCAGTGGAGACAATATGGCGGCAGCTTAGTATTTAAGATAGACCTCGGTTCATTTTCAACAGCTGATTACATTCGCTGAGTGTTGTGACAACTCGGAACATACACGTAGAAGGTAAGTCACCTGTTCTGTTACTTCAGCTCTAGTCACATATTTGTAATTAGTGTCAGTATAAGAAAATATGTTTGTAGTAAGGTTTCAAGTCGGCATCTTGTAACTCTCTGGCTTCAATTATCGGTACACAGCGAAGATAGACTGAGTTTCGTCAAAAAAAGCTTCTTTCACACATTCCTTTATTTTTTAGCAGGGAAATATACCTTTAGTTGAAATGTGTCTGCAAGCAATAGTGATAGTTTTGTGACTTAAAAACATGTTAGGGTTTAATTGGGGTGTGTGAAAGATGTGGCAGATCGCCGATCTGATCTGATGCGCCATTGAAATACTACACGCCGTTGTTTGAAGTGTGTCTAGATATTGCTCAAAACCGTCTTTCACATACGCCTTTAATTTTTATGAGGGGAATTTACCATCAGGCGAAAGGTGTTTGCAGGTAATAGTGATAGGTTCATAATCTAAAATAAATTGTTAGGACGTACTTGAGGTGTGTGAAATATGTGCCATCTCGCCGATCTGATCCGATCCGCCATTGAAGTATAACACGGCGTTGTTTGAGTGCTTTTGTTTCAGCTTCAAAAACTTCTTTCACATACACCTTTAATTTCCATTAGGAGAACATACCATCTAGTGAAAGGTGTTTGGAAGTAATAGTGATAATTTTTTAATTTAAAAAAAATCGGTAGGATGTTTTTGAGGTGTTGAAAAATGTGCCATCTCGCCGATCTGTTCTGATCCGCCATTGAAATAGTATAACTTTGAGTGTCTCTAGTTATTGCTCCAAAACCTCTTTCACATGCACCTTATATATTTATGAGGGGAATATACTATGACCCGAAAGGTGTTTGCAGGTGATATTTATAATTTCATAATCTAAACATATTGTTAGGATGTATTTTAGGTGTGTAAAAAACGTGTCATCTCGCTGATCTGTTCTGATCCGCCATTGAAATACTACACAGCATTTTGTGAGTGTTTCTAGTTATTGCTCAATAAACTTCTTTCACACACACCTTTAATTTCTGTTAGGGAAACGTTCCATCTGGTGAGAGGTGTTTGGAAGAAATAGTGATGATTTCATGAATAAAAAAAAATGGTTGGGTGTATACATTCACAAGTATTGTTTATTTTAAAATGGTTGGGTGTATACATTCACAAGTATTGTAAAGTTTAGTCGTCCTAAAATTTATTTCTTTCAAATACACCTCTAAGTATTGAGGGGAATATTCTAACTGGTGAAAGTGTGAGGTATGACATATCTGATCTGTTCTAATCTGCCATGGATGCCTTTGATGCTTGAATGTTTTAGTTCTGAAACTATTGCTGATATTTGACAAAACTGCAAAGGACTTTTTAACGCTTTGTGATGGTTTTAAACTTTCTGTTTTTTAAGGGGGGGGGGGGGGGGGGGTGACAGTGTCAGTTGACATCCTTCAATGTCCATGCAATTGCGCACATGCAGGAAGACATCTGGTCATCTTCATTAATTGCCTCTTAAAAAAAATAATTTCGACTTTGCCACGACCATCCATTTGTCCATTATAGACTGAGTGTCTGTAAGAATGAGAGTGACTGAATCTACAACTCATTAACATGTGCTTAACTTTCCAAACTGTATTCCTGAAGGAAAAGGAAATAAAAATGTGTTCCTCCCTCGTCACATTTTTTTCTATCAAAAATTAAAAATCAAAGTCTTACTCGTCACTTTTGAAAAGAATGTGCCTGAGAAACATATTTTTATGCAGCCTAAGCTTTCCACACAAACAGAAAACCACTGAAACATAATGAGACATTTTAATTGTGTAACAGATCATTTCAAATACATATAATAACAGTGTTGGCAGTTCTTTAGTTTGCCATTTGGCCATTAGGGCCTGCTGCCACTTGCAGTCTTTAAAGTCTGCATGCCCATTTTGTTGAAATCAAACCAATAAAAACAAAATAGTCTTCATTGTAGAGAGTTTCACAGTCCCTACAAAATCAATTAGTGAAGTGTATGGAGCACAGAGAAGTTTACATTAGTTACAGACTGCTGACATTCCTATGCGGCACTGAATATATAATACTACGAAGTGAAACTGGAAGTTATCCTAACATGAAGTATCAGGGATAATTCCTGAACACTAATACAAATAATGGGCAAGATGCTAATTGAAAAGAAATGAGATCTAATTGACAGAAGACCAGAAGTGCCTGCAGATAACTGAAACTGTTGGCCTGATACATTAACAACCGACGCTGGGCCTCTGGGCTGGCGATCGTTTCGAACGCTGTATCAAAATTGTCACATAAACAGAGAGTCTTTGAACAAGGCAATGCTTCAAGTCACATTTTAGTCCTTGAGTGAACCACGGAGAGATCGTGACTTCTTTCTAGATGCACTCTTAGCATTCAGAGCTCTATTTGCTTCTCTCTGTAGTTTCCTTGCCATCGCATGTGACCTGACTTTGAGGAACTTTTGGACAATTTCTTCCAAGAGTTGAGTATTAGTGTGTGAGTCGCCGACAAGAGAGTTCCAGTACCTAATTACCAAAACATTTGTGAGGATGGCCACTGTTAATGACTGTTTGTCCATTTTGCCAGTTTTGGGAATTGGCTGAAACTTCCTTGCTTCTGTTTCAAACAGTCTGATAATTAGAAAGAAAGTGTCACAAGGTTGTTGTAGACCACCTCTGTCAATTTTATTAGACCATTTCCTCACATCAGCAAGAAACTTTTCCTTCTTTGAATCTGAGGTCTCTAGCAACTTGTTTATTACTGACAGCCTCTCCTCGTCCTTTTTGGCACTTTTCTTTAGAGAACAGATCAGAAATCCTGCAATCAAGTGCAGCACATTCTGGTCTTGAGCGCTCAGTCCAGAATTCTGCTTTTGTTGGTCTTCCTAACATCTCTGCAAGAGCAGCCTTATGGTAACACTGACAACACCATCAATAAAACTTGTAACAAAAACAGGAACAAAAACCTCACTACTTCCAAGATCCATGCTGTGTCAAATATCTCCTTCAAGAGAATCTATCACATCAAAGTTCATTTTTAGTTTGTGCACTTTCTTGAAGAATGCCTCTCGTTCAGGACTGTTAAATCCGGATTTGGCAAAGCCCCTGAAAATTTCTTTAAAATATTTTGACAATGACTCTGTGAGTACACTTGAGTGTCCACTCACTTGTTTTGTAAGGAAAACAATATGATGTCCATGGGCCGATTCTTACATTGTGTGATACATGCTGGTTTCCATCTCGGTAAGGGTGACAGAGGTAGCTTCTTGAAGGACCTGTTCGAGATCATCTGACAACCAGCGTGTTTGCTGCTTTGTGGCATCTTCTTCTGGCAAGACATCACGGTCTACTGTCTGTTGTCGATGATCTGCTGCTGTAAACACCAAATTATTTACATCATTAAAACATCAGTATCATTATCAGCAGCAGCATGGTACTGAATGAATTGAAAAAGCAATATGAATTCAGATTCAATAAACAATAAACTATACTGTTTATACACTTGTCCTACTGCTTTTATCAAATAATTATCTTGTCAACTTTCTGTTTATATATAATGCATGAATGATGTTTAGTCCATTATTGTCACAAAATATGAAATATACATGAGCCTGTTTCTGCTTACAGATGCCACGGAAAGTTAGAAAGAAGATTGGTCGAAAATCAAAGAGAGAGTATATTAAGAAGCTTAATCAAAATGAATACAACTACTGTCTACATCAAAATCTTGATCCAGGGTAAGTACTTATGATTTGATTTAAGGGACTGCTTTTTTGAAAATTTGGGGACATTCTTTTGTTTACATTATGCACTCACTTCAACTTTCTAGTAAAACGTACACTAAGATACTATTTATTCCATATAACTTGCATGAAACCAATGACTGAACGTTCGAGTCAACAGAAATCACAACCGGATATCACAAACTATGGCAAATTGACATATGAGAAAAATGTCCATTTTTAAGTAAAGATGATTTGTAAAAGTGTGCTGTGAGGTGTTATTGCAAAGTCAGCTCTGCTGTTTAGGGGTTTCTAGACTGCTGCCAAGTTTAAGATGTTGCCACTATCCAAGTTTGCGTGTTATGTAAAGCAATGTTGCATGAAGTCTGTTCGAAATCCCCTATAGTATTCTTACTTGACCCGACGTTGGCAGACATTGACCCAAGATAGGGCCAACGAAGAATACTATCTGGGAATGCTGATAAGATTGTTTTAGTGCAAGAAAGTAGGCAACACCAAAGTAATACCTTGATTCATAGAATTGTTCTAGGTTTTGAGTGAAATTGATAAGTCATACCGATAAACTTAAATAATGCTAAAACTGATTAAAAAATCTTGTTGTTATTGAAATAAAACCGGTTTCTTGCAGAGTCCAAGATTGTCATGATCATCAGGACTGGTCAACAGCAATGATGAGATTCTTTGATACACACAGCCAATCTGCGGGCAAGCACGAGTCAGAGCTTACAGATTCAGATGGAGCTACTGCCAAATGAGTTCTATGTCATACTAGACAGGCCATATATATATCACCCCGATGACGATATAGACAGGTTCGTCACAAGAATTTCTCAAGAGCGGACGCAACAAAAGTTTGCGGCTTTAAGGAAGAGTGTAAATGACAGTTGCAGAATGTTTCAGAACTATTCCATCATCAACACACAATGGTCTATGAAACTACTTCAACACTACCAATCAGAGATACCTGCAGTGAAGTGGACTGTGTCTGTTAATTCATACCGTGCTATATCTATTTCTGTACATCGTAAGATCATATCATCGGACCATGACTTCTGGCTAGGGATTCCTAACATTGCTCATGGAGCAGCTGACATTAAGAAAGTGATAGATAAACTTGAACGTTTCAATGTTTGTTGTGGTAACTGGGAAAATAAGTATGTTGAGCTTATTCCACCTGGGGCAGTGATTACCAGTAGCAAGTCCACAACATCTGCATTCTGAGAAGATAACTGTGGTGGAACACACTATGCAGCAACAATTCGAAGCACAACATGTTCCTTTCTTGTCAGAAACACAGAACGATGTCAATCATGTGTTGTATACCTAGGATCTCTTCGTAAGAAGATATCTCGAAATGAAAATTCACCCCCAAGTTGTCCAGAGAATGCTGTGAACTATAATCATCCCCATGAAACGATGTCAAGGACTCAGCTAGTGGAAAAAATAAAGCATCTGAAGAGAACCAATGAAGCTTTGGTGAAAGACAATACTAAACTGAGAAGGCAAATCCAAAAGCAGATTGCTGCAAATGGTCAAATATTCAATGAATCCACCAGTAATGATGTTGTACAACTACTTCAAAGTCACACAAATGAAGTTCACCAAAACTACCCTGATGAAAACGCTCTCCGCCGCCTGTTTTGGGATGAACAGCTGAAATACAACCAACTCAAAGATAAGAGGGGCATGAGATGGCATCCCATGATTGTAAAATGGAGCCTGTATTTACAACATAAGAGTCGTAAGACATGAAACCTTGAGGGATTCTGGATTTATAACCCTTCCGTCAAATCGAACTCTCTTTGACTACACTCATGTGCTACCAAATCAACTTGGTCTTAATCCTGAAGTGACAAGACATCTCATCTCTGAAATGGCTGGTTACAACATAAAGTGTAATGAACATACAGCTTTTGTTGGTCTATTACAAGATGAGATCAAGGTCAAAGAAGGTCTTGTTTATGACAGTACTTCAGATGAACTTGTTGGATATATCGACTTAGACAAGACATCAAATAACCTCATTGACTTGGAAAATGTCTTCACAAATGATACAAGAAAACTTGCAACCTCTATGCTTGTGGTAATGGTGCGTGGAATAACCACAAATCTGAAATATCCATTTGGAGCTTTTGCAACCCTTGGTGTAACAGCAGACTTACTGTACAATATCATTTGGAACTGTGTTAAAACTTTGGAAATTGATTGTGGACTTAAAGTACTGTTTGTGACATGTGATGGTGCTTCTCCAAATCGGAAATTCTTTGGCATGCACAAAGAAGAACATTCGCAATTACCAACTTACTTCACATGGAATACATAAGCTACTCCTAGGCGTAAATTATTTTTTATATCCGATGTTCCACATTTAATGAAAACTACACGCAACTGTTTTGCAAATTCAAGTAGCCACAAGCTATCCAGAAAATTGTGGAAGGATGGAAAGAACATTTCATGGATGCATATAGTGAACCTATTTGAAGACTACTGTGAAACCAATTTGTACAGGCTTTGCCCAAAACTGACCAGAGCTCATGTGGACTTAACAGCATTCTCACAGATGAAGGTAAACTTGGCCGCACAGGTTTTGAGTAAGACTGTGGCAGATGCTTTGGAAGAATTATATGGTGATCAAGTGATGGAAACAGTGAAATTCATACGCCATATGAATAAGTTCTTTGACTGCTTGAATGTCAGAAGTTTGTCAGAAGGCAGAAAAACAAGAAACAGGGATCGTGATATATATTGTGAAGCAGATGATGACCGCCTCAATTATCTTATGAATGACTTTCTTGGATACTTTGATTCATGGAGAGTAAGTGTGACCAGTCGTCCTGGAGACTTTACAAAGGGACAAAGATCATCTATGATGCTTAGTCATCAAACTTTATAAGGACTCCAAATATCAGTACGGTCAATAGTGGAATGTGTGAGGTTCATGCTCAATGAAGGGGCAGATTTTGTACTGACACATAGGTTCAACCAAGATCCCCCTGGAAGAACATTTTACGCACTATAGGCAAAAAGGTGGATCCAATGACAATCCCTCAGTGTATCAAGTGCGCAATACTTTGTGCACTATGAGAACTGTGGGATCTCAAGCTCTTGCAACTGTTCGGGGCAATATTACCAACAAACGCCGCTTTGCTGGTACAGTGGACCAACAACCATTGCCCAAAAAAAGAGGAATGTGTAACCTGCTCAGTCAATATGACTCAGGACAAAGTGACTTTGAAACTGTCTTCAGTGCTTAAAACAAATGTCAAGACAGACCAAAGGACTTATAACTTTGAACAATTTACCAGTCCATAATGAAACCGGCTTGTTTGGTTTGTCAATAGAAAATCGAGAATTTATAATATATGTTACTGTATTTTAAGTTATATGTCGTTATTTACACATTTTCCAGTCACATTCTAAACTATCCATTTGTGAGTGCATCCTGATCATAAATATGTCAATTTGTCTGAATTAAATGAGAAATACTTATAACATGTTGCCATGTTACTTGGTGTCATCTGTTACCTAGTATCATCATGAAACTGAGTGATATAAATGTGTTCACATTCGATAAGTCATGTTGATTGAACACCATATTTAGTCTGCTTCCAAATATAATTCATAATATATGTTATCATATTCAAAAGAACTTCAGTTGTAAAAAAAAAAGATTTCTTGTCCAAGCAGTAATCTGAACCCCTTGATTGTATTGTATACAGATCACCTACAGTGAAATCCTATTTGTACTCGTGGATAACAAGGAGTGAGTGAGTGAGTTAATATTTAACGTCACATCGGCAATATCTCAGCCATATCGTGACGAGAACATTTAATACTGACATGAAATACATGTATCGTATAAAAACCTGTCAGCGAAGGACAGTAAAACAACTAGAATATCACAAATGAGATTAAAACTAGTGTGGAAAGTTTAAAAATAATATCACTATTCGGACAATACAGTATAAAATCAGGCTATAGGTTGTCAGCAACTGAAGGTAGATCACCGTACTAGGGACCATGGGGACTTACACTGCCTTTGCTACCTGCATGGACCCTAGTCGGATTTACATCATCCCCTCAGCTGTTAGCAATTTAGACATATCTAGCCAAAAATTAAAAATACAGATATACTACGACTAAGAACAGTGGAAAGTTTAAATTTACTGTGAATGTTTTTGGACTTACGTACCCTCTCAGGAGGACAATAATTTTACAATACTTCAACCCCCTTTGAGGGTACAGCCACCAACAATTCAAGTTACCAATCCAAACTTCCAATAATTAAAATACATCTATTTACACAACATGATTTCAAATTTCAACCAAAAAATCAATTTCTTTTAAAAAATCAATAATTAAATGAGACCTAACGCTGGTAAAAAGATCCTTAATTGTTTTAACTGTAAAATACTTATCCCTTGTGATGGAGAATTCAACACAGTCAAGCAGGATATGCTTGACTGTAACTCTCTCATCACAAGGGATACAAAATGGAGGATCCTCACCTTTTAAAAGGTATGAATGAGTATATATAGTATGGCCAATACGACATCGTCTTAAAATAACCTCTTCAAATCTGGACTGACAACCCAAGTAGGTGTAACCAATATACGGTTTTATTTCATGTAATTTATTGATACCTACTTGGGTGTCACACTTCTTCTGCATCAGATCACGGATATAAGATCTAATGGTGGCTTTGTAATCACTGTAAGAAATAAGAAGTAGTGTCACAGATTTGTTGAGTGCTGCCTTGGCAGCAAGATCAGCCATTGTGTTACCAGAAATGCCTACGTGGCTTGGTAACCAACAGAAGACAATGCCGTACTGGCCAGTAGCAAGACTATTATACAATTCAATAATATCAATTAAAAGTGGATGTTTACATGACAAATTTTTAATAGCGTGGAGGCAAGAAAGAGAATCAGAATAGATTATATATTGTTTACGTTTAGGGTGTCTTTGGATAAATTTAAGAGCTGTTAATATGGCGTTAGCTTCAGCTGTAAAAATAGAACTATTATCGGGTAATCTAGAAGATATTGTTCTGGATCCAATGACAGTGGCACAAGCTACTGCGCCACCGTCCTTGGACCCATCTGTAAATAAGGATTTATAATTGCTATATTTATGTTTCAGTTGATTATATTCTTGTTTATACTGTAATTCATTCGTTTCTGATTTTTAATTGTTGTTAATGTTAGGTCAACTTGTGGCCTAACCAACTGCCAAGGAGGAGAAGAAAGAAGACGGGAAGGAGCTATATGGTCCAGCTCAATGCTAGAAGCAGCAAGAAATGGCTTAATTCTGACCCCAAGAGGCGGAAGAAGGGATGACTTTTTGTTATACAAATCTTCATAGGGAGGATTAAAAACACAATTAAATGCGGGGTTAGACTCATTAGAAGCTAATTTTGTAATGTATTGTAAAGATAGTTTGATACGACGTAAGTTGAAAGAAGGCTCATCAGCTTCGACATATATACTGTCGATAGGAGAGGTTCTAAAAGAACCAAGACAACGTCTTAGGCCTTGGTGGTGCACAGGATCAAGTAGTTTTAGGTTGCTTTGACAAGCGCCACCACAGACGATGGAGCCGTAATCAAGTTTAGATCGGATCAGTGATCTATATAAGTGGAGAAGGGTAGATTGATCCCCTCCCCATTTTGAATTTGAAACTACCTTTAATAAATCGAGTGCCTTCAGGCATTTGGCTTTAAGGACTTTAATATGCGGCAAAAAGGTCAAATGTGAATCGATAATAAGTCCCAAGAACTTGGCCTCCTTGACGACTTTGATTGGGGTACCACTGAGAAATAGTTCTGGTTCTTTATGGGGTTTGTATTTACGACAGAAGTGTATACAATTAGTTTTTGATTTAGAACATTTAAAGCCGTTTTCAAGACACCATTTATCAATTTTGTTTAAACACAGCTGCAGTTGCCGTTCAATAGTATACATATTCTTACCGCGGCAAGAAATATTAAAATCATCCACAAATAAATATCCATCGATTAAATCGTTTAAAACTTTAGATAAACTGTTGATCTTGACGCTAAAAAGAGTGACAGACAAAATACTGCCTTGTGGAACACCCTGATCCTGATTGTAATGATCAGACAGGGTAGAACCCACAGGGACTTGAAATTGCCTGCTATTTAAAAATTTAGCAATGAATTCAGGCAAACGACCTCGCAAACCGAAATCATGTAAATCTCTCAGTATGCCATATTTCCAGGTTGTGTCATATGCCTTCTCAAGATCAAAAAAGATAGACACAGCATGTTGTTTATTAATCAGTGCGTTTTTCACAAATGATTCTAAACGCACTAAGTGATCGACAGTACTTCTGTTTTTCCGGAAACCACATTGTATATCTGTGATAAGATTATTAGTTTCCAAGTACCAAACAAGTCGATTATTTATCATACGTTCCATGGTCTTGCAAACACAGCTAGTTAATGAAATCGGACGATAATTGGATGGATCCGTATGATCACGTCCAGGTTTAGGTATTGGTACTACTATGGCATCACGCCATGAAGAAGGAAATTTCCCGGAAGTCCAAATATCATCAAATATTGATAAGAGCGTCTCTAAACAGGATTCTGGTAAGTGCTTCAGGAGTTGATAATGTATGTTATCAGCTCCAGTAGCAGTATCATGAGCTTGATCAAGAGCAGTATGGAGTTCATGAATAGAAAATGTTTCATTATAATCTTCCCCATTAACTGAATTGAAATTAATAGTTTTCTTTTCTTGTTGTTTTTGAAATTTAGGTATATAATTAGAAGAGGAAGAATGTTTAGCAACAGTTTCGCCCAGTTTATTCGCAATATCTGATTTATCAGTAAGTAATTGATCTCCATGTTTAAGATGATGGACCGTAGATTTAGTACCTTTACCTTTTATTTTCTGGACCATGTTCCATACCTTGGACATGTGTGTCCGAGAATTTATTTTGGATACATAATGTTGCCAAGATTGGCGTTTGTTCTGTTTAAAAGTACGCTGTGCTTTAGCATTTAAAATCTTAAATTTATTGAAATTATGCACCATAGGATGGCGACGGAAATAATGTTCTGCCTTTTTCCTTGCCTTCCTAGCTTGTTTGCGTTCATCGTTGAACCATGGTTTTCTTATGTGTGGAACTACAGAGAACTTTGGTATACACTCATCAGCTATGGAATTCAGTTCATCAGAAAAGCATTTAATAGCATCAGGAACGTCAATAAAACGTTCAAGTTTAAGTTTCTCAGCACACAGTGTTTCATACAAAGCCCAGTTAGCCTTTTTAAAATTTCGTCTTGATGATGGAGGAACATCGGATGGAGTTACAGCTTTTAATAGAGTAGGAAAATGGTCACTTCCACAGAGGTCATCGTGGACTGACCATTCAAATTCATTTAGTAGTTCTGAATTTGTCAATGACAAGTCAAGAGCAGAATAGGTCCCTGTCCCAGGGTGTAAATATGTGTTGGAACCATCATTATAAATACACAAATCATTGTCAGAACAAAAGTCCTCCAACAACTTACCTTTAGTGTTTGTAGTTACACTACCCCAGAGTGGGTTGTGTCCATTTAAATCTCCCATTATAATACAAGGCTTCGGGAGTTGGTCATATAGAGCTTGAAGATCGGTTTTGGCAAACACCGAAGACGGTGAAATATAAAGAGAGCATAGTGTAAACGCTGCATGTAAAGTAATTCTCACAGCAACAGCCTGTATATTAGTATTAAGTGGAACAGGGCTTTGAATAACGTTTTGTCTGACTAGAATGGATGATCCGCCAGTGGCCCTATCACCTGGAGGTGAAAAAGAATGATATGCATTAAAATGACGAAGGTCAAATGTATCTGTTTGTTTTAAATATGTCTCTTGGAAACATATCGCTGAAGGTGTGAAATCTTGGACTAATAGCTGTAATTCATGTACATTAGTCCTTAATCCTCTGCAGTTCCACTGTACAATATTATTAGAATAAACTATCTTTGGGGGGGATTTATTGGAATCTACCCCGCACTCTTTTGGAGGGCGACAAGCTATGTGCCCTAGAATGGACGTTTTCAGAAACGTCCATGTCTTCAAGAGACCCATACTTATTAAACAATTGAACTTTATTTTGTGACCCTTTAGGAGGTCTGCCACTTTGTTGTTTTGAAGCATCAGGCTTTGGCTTCGGTTTACTTTTCACCGTTTGTTGAGTATCAGCTGTTAATTGAGACTTTGAATGTGACTGAGATGATGATGATTTGTGATCAGAAGACGACTTTGAGGTACTAGGAAGTGATTCCTCAGTCTGTGATGATATAGCAGGGTACAAAGGCTGTGGAGAATCACAGTTTACCCAAGTCAAGGTAGTTTGGCAGCCTGTGGTTGATGTTGTTTTAGAGCTAGAACCCGATGATGTTTTTGTTATTGTAGCATAACTTTCTGGAAGATCAGATCTCTTTACCAGTTTTATGGCCTCAGAAAAAGAGATATTGTGTGTGAATTTTATTTTATTGATCTCCATTTGTTCTTTCCAAATTGGACACTGTTTAGAAAATGAAGAATGATCCCCTGAGCAATTGGTGCATTTTTCATAATCACTGTCACAATCTTCTGTTGTGTGTGTCTTCTCACCACAGTGAGCACACACAACAGACAATGTGCAAGTATTCACACCGTGTCCATATTTCTGACATTTAAAACATCTTAACGGGTTGGGGATGTAGGTATCAACTGGAATATTACAGTAGCCTGCCTTCACTGATTTGGGAGCATTAGGACATGAAAAGGTAAACAGGTACGTGTTCGTTTTGATGGTTTCGTTGTTTCTGCGAGTTGAAAAGCGCTTGACGTAGAGTACACCTTGATCCTTCATTTCAGATCCTATATCAAGTTCTGACATATCATCAAACAATCGGTCGCGATCTCTAACGATACCTTTGCTGGAGTTCAAGGTTTTGTGTGCAGAGACCGTGACCGGAATGCCCACGAAAGATTTGATGTTAAGCAAATTAGTTGCTTGTTGCTTTTTCCCGCACTCTACTAGTAGGCCACCTGAACGTAAGCGTCTTATGTTCTTCACGTCCCCTGCAATACCCTGAATACCCTTGGATACAGCAAAGGGGTTCAACTTCAACGGTGTCTTGTCTGGAGTCTCAATCACGATGAAACGCGGCCAATACTCAATCGATGCAGACGGTCTATGGTCACTATCAACAGGGTCAATATCAAGTGGACGTTTTGTTTTTTTTGTTGGATTTTCATAAGCCATGGTTAGTTTATTTTGGTTCATCATCCGAGCTCCCCACCCACCACGGAGTATCACAAGGACAATGCTAAAAACAAGCGGGTCTCCAGCTTGCAGCACCAAGGATACCCGGATGATATACTCCAGCAGAAGAATTAAAAAATTAATAATTCCACCAGATTGGCCCATGAGCCACCGCCTTCTGGCATAGGACTCTAGGCAAATTACAGAACAACATATTTCAAAATCAAACATGTTCTAGATAAAAAAACCAAGTCCAAAGTTACAACAATTCCAAATGACATGTGTGCATTGATAAATATAAAAAGTACTCCATGCACAGGGCTTGGCATGACCAGCCGATCGGTTGAACCGGGCCCATTCGACCACCCGTCTAGGCAAAGTCAGGGCCAAAGTGGTGTATTGAGCAACAGGAACACGGTTACAGGTCCCTATTGCCCTCAACCACCAGGATCCCCTCCTCCACCGACACAGGGACGCAACCCACGGCAAACGGGTTGGTGGACCAAATATCCCCCCGGGTCCACTACGGGGGTGTCGGCGAGCTCTTAGCATTACCCAGCACCCACCACGAGGAGGTGGCTCGCCACGGGTGCCCGATAACAAGGATACCCATGCAATTATCATGTTTATATTTTTTTATTATCCAGACATCTATATATTGCATATATTTCTGTTATATTTCCGTACTATATCTCCACTTCGAAAACTGGCCTGTTTAATACGAAATGACAATTTCTTCAGATCAAAATAATGTGAAGTATATTTACATTTTGTTGTCCACATTTGTAATATCACATTTTCATATAATTCATATTCATATAATAGTCTTCTCTATGTTCTCACATGCTAGATATTGTTTTCATTTCATACATAAAAGGATTCATGTAATTTACCTTTCAGATCCTTCCTGTTATGCTTCTTCAGTACATGACTTCTGAAACCTGATTGAGACTTGTAGGTCTTGACACATAGAGGGCACTTGAAAAATAGGCCGGTCTGGTCAGTGTTGCAGGTATACCTTCTCTTAACCGAGACGTCTGCAACCACGTCTTCAACATCCTCGTCGTCTGATGAATTTTGGTCGCTCCTGAAATCGCCCCAAAAGTCTGCTAACTCCAAATCTTCCCAATCGATAAAATCACCGTTCTTCGCCATAGCGTTACGATAAGTTCATATTTGACTTTGTTAAATATATAGCAAAACACTAATGAACTTACCTTCTCATCTTATGCTAATGCGTAAACACATTCTCAAGTCCTCTCATTAATCCACACATGCATCAGTCGGCGACAGGAAGTGTAACCAGCTTGTTGTGACAACATTCAGGGGAGCCTACTCCAATTTACCGAGTATTACTCCGGGAGATAGTTTCCGAAAATAAACTGGTTGAAATACTGTTAAGCGCAGCCGATTTGCGCTGAGAACAAACCAAGTCGACGTGTGCAGTGGAGCATGACGAGGCACACGTTAATTAGTACAAATGGTAAGGAAAGCAAGCGAGTGACCTATCCCTGTTATAGAGTATCCCTGCCTGAATAAACATTTTAACATAGGGAAAACGTACATTTTTTAGAATATTTTAGGACAGTGTTTGTTATTGAAATATGGAGATGTTACAGACTAACTGACCACGTTTCACAATCTTCAGATGGCCAAGAGTCACACTGATAACGAACGTCCGAGATCAGTATCCTGTAGGTGTTGGCAGCTAGAGACAGTGAGTGAGTGAGTTAAACTTTAACGTCACATCAGCAATATCAACATTGCAGCCATATAGTGACGAGAGTTAGAGACAGACTAATGGAATTTTATGTGAACTTTACTCATCAGCATCGACATTCATCAAAATCATTTTATAATCCCTTGAAGATAGAATAGCTTAAATGCGCAGATGGCATCTTATCGTCTGTCGAATTAGGCAATAGGATTAAGATACAGCAACTGAAGTTCACAACAACAACTTAATCGTCAGTTTTATCAATAAATGGGATTATCTTTGACAACGAGAATAGCTATGAAACAGGGACGACTTAGAGTCACAAATCATCCTGTGACTGCGGTGTAAACTCCTTGTTTAATTTACTCAGGTGAGCAACTTTATTTTCTTCTACTTTGACAAATCTTTACCACTATTATTCTATGTTAACTGTAATCTATTGTTCATAACATGACAATAAGTCCAGACCTTGGGCACAGCGGTTAGGTCCACGTGGAACTTGACATCATTAAATGTATTTCTCAGTTACTTACTCTCAGTTAGATCGCATGGAGTGTATCGGTTATCTAACTATTACATTGTGTTATGATCACTATGCTGTTTGGTGACTGTTGAAGAATGAACGATGTGTACATCGCATAGAGTGTATCGGGTTCCCTAACTATTACAGTGTGAGTAGTGGTTAGTGGGCCCCTATCCGGACATTTTCCAACGGCGATTAACATAGGATCTACTACTTCCGACAAGTCGAGGCAAGTCGACCGAAACGAACACGTCCTGGTGGTAAGTGGTGCGGAACGAGCGTTAACCACCGCACCACTCGCTGATTACGGGTACTAAATTGGGTTGTCGGGGAGAAATAAAGGTCAAACCATTTTATGGTGCGGCACAATGTATATTGTTATGATTAAACCACATCAAGAGTTATTTGCGGCGCTAGGCGTGGGTATGTGTGTGTGTATTGGCAGACGACCACCGCCGAGCGGTCCAAGACTCGACTGTGTAGAAGACCTCACAACCGTATTGAATGAAACAGATGTTGATATCCCTTATTCCTGGGGTCAACCTATCATTGTTATAAGAGAAAGGAGACTTCATTCACTATAGTGTATATCTGGCCTTTACCCGAACATTTTCCAGTGGAGATTAACATAGGATTTACTACCCCCGACAAGTCCAGACAAAACGAGCGAAACGATACGACCGTGGACCACGTGACCCACCCCGCACGGAGACCACGTGACCTAGTGACCTACTATGCGGGGAATTTAATGACACCGTACCTTTTTTGTTGAGCGGGGCATAAATAGTGCTGAATAGGTCGCCACAAAAAGAGCTATAGAAAGAATAATTATACATACCGCGTCAAGACTGATTTAATCACTATACGAGTATTGATCGTTGTGGTTGGACATTAATGGAGGTATTTTTATTGTAGACGAAAGGAAAGCACACCAAAGTGACATTACAATTCTTCTTTGTGTACCGTTTTCCTATATCAGGTCGAATCGCGCAAGCAGTAATAATATTTGGAGAGATATACTGGGAGTGTTCTCTTTTTTTCCATTATTTAGATAGTTCTATTTTCTTCACACACAATAAATGTCTGAATATTCGTGGAGTGTGGTATGCATAGAGACAGACTAATGGAATTTTATGTGAACTTTACTCATCAGCACCGACATTCATCAAAATCATTTTATAATCCCTTGAAGATAGAATAGCTTAAATGCGCAGAAGGCATCTTATCGTTTGTCGAATTAGGCAATAGGATTAAGATACAGCAACTGAAGTTCACAACAACAACTTAATCGTCAGTTTTATCAATAAATGGGATTATCTTTGACAACGAGAATAGCTATGAAACAGGGACGACTTAGAGTCACAAATCATCCTGTGACTGCGGTGTAAACTCCTTGTTTAATTTACTCAGGTGAGCAACTTTATTTTCTTCTACTTTGACAAATCTTTACCACTATTATTCTATGTTAACTGTAATCTATTGTTCATAACATGACAATAAGTCCAGACCTTGGGCACAGCGGTTAGGTCCACGTGGAACTTGACATCATTAAATGTATTTCTCAGTTACTTACTCTCAGTTAGATCGCATGGAGTGTATCGGTTATCTAACTATTACATTGTGTTATGATCACTATGCTGTTTGGTGACTGTTGAAGAATGAACGATGTGTACATCGCATAGAGTGTATCGGGTTCCCTAACTATTACAGTGTGAGTAGTGGTTAGTGGGCCCCTATCCGGACATTTTCCAACGGCGATTAACATAGGATCTACTACTTCCGACAAGTCGAGGCAAGTCGACCGAAACGAACACGTCCTGGTGGTAAGTGGTGCGGAACGAGCGTTAACCACCGCACCACTCGCTGATTACGGGTACTAAATTGGGTTGTCGGGGAGAAATAAAGGTCAAACCATTTTATGGTGCGGCACAATGTATATTGTTATGATTAAACCACATCAAGAGTTATTTGCGGCGCTAGGCGTGGGTATGTGTGTGTGTGTGTATTGGCAGACGACCACCGCCGAGCGGTCCAAGACTCGACTGCGTAGAAGACCTCACAACCGTATTGAATGAAACAGATGTTGATATCCCTTATTCCTGGGGTCAACCTATCATTGTTATAAGAGAAAGGAGACTTCATTCACTATAGTGTATATCTGGCCTTTACCCGAACATTTTCCAGTGGAGATTAACATAGGATTTACTACCCCCGACAAGTCCAGACAAAACGAGCGAAACGATACGACCGTGGACCACGTGACCCACCCCGCACGGAGACCACGTGACCTAGTGACCTACTATGCGGGGAATTTAATGACACCGTACCTTTTTTGTTGAGCGGGGCATAAATAGTGCTGAATAGGTCGCCACAAAAAGAGCTATAGAAAGAATAATTATACATACCGCGTCAAGACTGATTTAATCACTATACGAGTATTGATCGTTGTGGTTGGACATTAATGGAGGTATTTTTATTGTAGACGAAAGGAAAGCACACCAAAGTGACATTACAATTCTTCTTTGTGTACCGTTTTCCTATATCAGGTCGAATCGCGCAAGCAGTAATAATATTTGGAGAGATATACTGGGAGTGTTCTCTTTTTTTCCATTATTTAGATAGTTCTATTTTCTTCACACACAATAAATGTCTGAATATTCGTGGAGTGTGGTATGCATAGAGACAGACTAATGGAATTTTATGTGAACTTTACTCATCAGCACCGACATTCATCAAAATCATTTTATAATCCCTTGAAGATAGAATAGCTTAAATGCGCAGAAGGCATCTTATCGTTTGTCGAATTAGGCAATAGGATTAAGATACAGCAACTGAAGTTCACAACAACAACTTAATCGTCAGTTTTATCAATAAATGGGATTATCTTTGACAACGAGAATAGCTATGAAACAGGGACGACTTAGAGTCACAAATCATCCTGTGACTGCGGTGTAAACTCCTTGTTTAATTTACTCAGGTGAGCAACTTTATTTTCTTCTACTTTGACAAATCTTTACCACTATTATTCTATGTTAACTGTAATCTATTGTTCATAACATGACAATAAGTCCAGACCTTGGGCACAGCGGTTAGGTCCACGTGGAACTTGACATCATTAAATGTATTTCTCAGTTACTTACTCTCAGTTAGATCGCATGGAGTGTATCGGTTATCTAACTATTACATTGTGTTATGATCACTATGCTGTTTGGTGACTGTTGAAGAATGAACGATGTGTACATCGCATAGAGTGTATCGGGTTCCCTAACTATTACAGTGTGAGTAGTGGTTAGTGGGCCCCTATCCGGACATTTTCCAACGGCGATTAACATAGGATCTACTACTTCCGACAAGTCGAGGCAAGTCGACCGAAACGAACACGTCCTGGTGGTAAGTGGTGCGGAACGAGCGTTAACCACCGCACCACTCGCTGATTACGGGTACTAAATTGGGTTGTCGGGGAGAAATAAAGGTCAAACCATTTTATGGTGCGGCACAATGTATATTGTTATGATTAAACCACATCAAGAGTTATTTGCGGCGCTAGGCGTGGGTATGTGTGTGTGTATTGGCAGACGACCACCGCCGAGCGGTCCAAGACTCGACTGTGTAGAAGACCTCACAACCGTATTGAATGAAACAGATGTTGATATCCCTTATTCCTGGGGTCAACCTATCATTGTTATAAGAGAAAGGAGACTTCATTCACTATAGTGTATATCTGGCCTTTACCCGAACATTTTCCAGTGGAGATTAACATAGGATTTACTACCCCCGACAAGTCCAGACAAAACGAGCGAAACGATACGACCGTGGACCACGTGACCCACCCCGCACGGAGACCACGTGACCTAGTGACCTACTATGCGGGGAATTTAATGACACCGTACCTTTTTTGTTGAGCGGGGCATAAATAGTGCTGAATAGGTCGCCACAAAAAGAGCTATAGAAAGAATAATTATACATACCGCGTCAAGACTGATTTAATCACTATACGAGTATTGATCGTTGTGGTTGGACATTAATGGAGGTATTTTTATTGTAGACGAAAGGAAAGCACACCAAAGTGACATTACAATTCTTCTTTGTGTACCGTTTTCCTATATCAGGTCGAATCGCGCAAGCAGTAATAATATTTGGAGAGATATACTGGGAGTGTTCTCTTTTTTTCCATTATTTAGATAGTTCTATTTTCTTCACACACAATAAATGTCTGAATATTCGTGGAGTGTGGTATGCATAGAGACAGACTAATGGAATTTTATGTGAACTTTACTCATCAGCACCGACATTCATCAAAATCATTTTATAATCCCTTGAAGATAGAATAGCTTAAATGCGCAGAAGGCATCTTATCGTTTGTCGAATTAGGCAATAGGATTAAGATACAGCAACTGAAGTTCACAACAACAACTTAATCGTCAGTTTTATCAATAAATGGGATTATCTTTGACAACGAGAATAGCTATGAAACAGGGACGACTTAGAGTCACAAATCATCCTGTGACTGCGGTGTAAACTCCTTGTTTAATTTACTCAGGTGAGCAACTTTATTTTCTTCTACTTTGACAAATCTTTACCACTATTATTCTATGTTAACTGTAATCTATTGTTCATAACATGACAATAAGTCCAGACCTTGGGCAGAGCGGTTAGGTCCACGTGGAACTTGACATCATTAAATGTATTTCTCAGTTACTTACTCTCAGTTAGATCGCATGGAGTGTATCGGTTATCTAACTATTACATTGTGTTATGATCACTATGCTGTTTGGTGACTGTTGAAGAATGAACGATGTGTACATCGCATAGAGTGTATCGGGTTCCCTAACTATTACAGTGTGAGTAGTGGTTAGTGGGCCCCTATCCGGACATTTTCCAACGGCGATTAACATAGGATCTACTACTTCCGACAAGTCGAGGCAAGTCGACCGAAACGAACACGTCCTGGTGGTAAGTGGTGCGGAACGAGCGTTAACCACCGCACCACTCGCTGATTACGGGTACTAAATTGGGTTGTCGGGGAGAAATAAAGGTCAAACCATTTTATGGTGCGGCACAATGTATATTGTTATGATTAAACCACATCAAGAGTTATTTGCGGCGCTAGGCGTGGGTATGTGTGTGTGTGTGTATTGGCAGACGACCACCGCCGAGCGGTCCAAGACTCGACTGCGTAGAAGACCTCACAACCGTATTGAATGAAACAGATGTTGATATCCCTTATTCCTGGGGTCAACCTATCATTGTTATAAGAGAAAGGAGACTTCATTCACTATAGTGTATATCTGGCCTTTACCCGAACATTTTCCAGTGGAGATTAACATAGGATTTACTACCCCCGACAAGTCCAGACAAAACGAGCGAAACGATACGACCGTGGACCACGTGACCCACCCCGCACGGAGACCACGTGACCTAGTGACCTACTATGCGGGGAATTTAATGACACCGTACCTTTTTTGTTGAGCGGGGCATAAATAGTGCTGAATAGGTCGCCACAAAAAGAGCTATAGAAAGAATAATTATACATACCGCGTCAAGACTGATTTAATCACTATACGAGTATTGATCGTTGTGGTTGGACATTAATGGAGGTATTTTTATTGTAGACGAAAGGAAAGCACACCAAAGTGACATTACAATTCTTCTTTGTGTACCGTTTTCCTATATCAGGTCGAATCGCGCAAGCAGTAATAATATTTGGAGAGATATACTGGGAGTGTTCTCTTTTTTTCCATTATTTAGATAGTTCTATTTTCTTCACACACAATAAATGTCTGAATATTCGTGGAGTGTGGTATGCATAGAGACAGACTAATGGAATTTTATGTGAACTTTACTCATCAGCACCGACATTCATCAAAATCATTTTATAATCCCTTGAAGATAGAATAGCTTAAATGCGCAGAAGGCATCTTATCGTTTGTCGAATTAGGCAATAGGATTAAGATACAGCAACTGAAGTTCACAACAACAACTTAATCGTCAGTTTTATCAATAAATGGGATTATCTTTGACAACGAGAATAGCTATGAAACAGGGACGACTTAGAGTCACAAATCATCCTGTGACTGCGGTGTAAACTCCTTGTTTAATTTACTCAGGTGAGCAACTTTATTTTCTTCTACTTTGACAAATCTTTACCACTATTATTCTATGTTAACTGTAATCTATTGTTCATAACATGACAATAAGTCCAGACCTTGGGCACAGCGGTTAGGTCCACGTGGAACTTGACATCATTAAATGTATTTCTCAGTTACTTACTCTCAGTTAGATCGCATGGAGTGTATCGGTTATCTAACTATTACATTGTGTTATGATCACTATGCTGTTTGGTGACTGTTGAAGAATGAACGATGTGTACATCGCATAGAGTGTATCGGGTTCCCTAACTATTACAGTGTGAGTAGTGGTTAGTGGGCCCCTATCCGGACATTTTCCAACGGCGATTAACATAGGATCTACTACTTCCGACAAGTCGAGGCAAGTCGACCGAAACGAACACGTCCTGGTGGTAAGTGGTGCGGAACGAGCGTTAACCACCGCACCACTCGCTGATTACGGGTACTAAATTGGGTTGTCGGGGAGAAATAAAGGTCAAACCATTTTATGGTGCGGCACAATGTATATTGTTATGATTAAACCACATCAAGAGTTATTTGCGGCGCTAGGCGTGGGTATGTGTGTGTGTGTGTATTGGCAGACGACCACCGCCGAGCGGTCCAAGACTCGACTGTGTAGAAGACCTCACAACCGTATTGAATGAAACAGATGTTGATATCCCTTATTCCTGGGGTCAACCTATCATTGTTATAAGAGAAAGGAGACTTCATTCACTATAGTGTATATCTGGCCTTTACCCGAACATTTTCCAGTGGAGATTAACATAGGATTTACTACCCCCGACAAGTCCAGACAAAACGAGCGAAACGATACGACCGTGGACCACGTGACCCACCCCGCACGGAGACCACGTGACCTAGTGACCTACTATGCGGGGAATTTAATGACACCGTACCTTTTTTGTTGAGCGGGGCATAAATAGTGCTGAATAGGTCGCCACAAAAAGAGCTATAGAAAGAATAATTATACATACCGCGTCAAGACTGATTTAATCACTATACGAGTATTGATCGTTGTGGTTGGACATTAATGGAGGTATTTTTATTGTAGACGAAAGGAAAGCACACCAAATGTCTGAATATTCGTGGAGTGTGGTATGCATGCCACCACCCAAATCCAAGCAACGTTACGGCGATGAAGTCAAAATCATATCATCAACAACCACGTTCACATCAAGACCCGCCTGTGTGGAAGATATCGCACGTGCATTAAACGAAACAGATCTTGACATCCCTGATTCCTGGGGACAACCTATCATTATTATAAGAGAAAGGACACCTCAATCATTACTCCCAACCCTTATGAAAAGCATGACGACATAGTACAATATCAAAAATGGAATCGGGTCTTTTCACACTAACACTGGATTATCTATTGACTTTGGTCTATGCCGGGATCATCTTTCAAGACTTGAAATCAACAACACCCGAATCATTCCAGGAAGCATTGTTCTTTATAAACGAAGAAGCTCTTATTACCAAGTGGAGAGCCCACATAAACGCCATTCCCGCGTTATATCACCACTGTATTATTTAAAGTATGAATGCAAGGACTATCGAGATACGGGTTTTAAAACGAATCATTGGCAAGAACAGCTATATCGTTGTATATTGATGATGACGGAAAGGAGGCGGATCACAAGCAGGGTGGGGAAGAAACAACATGAAACAGATACTGGCTCATACGTATTATCAACCAAGAGAACCCGGTGCGTTTGGGGGGTATCAAAAGTTTGTACATACTTTGAAAAGAAATCATCCCCAAATCAGGACATCACGTGTGAGGAAGTGGCTTAATGAGCAAGACGCCTACACCTTACACAAAACACCCCAGAGAAGATTACAAGAACCAAGTTATTTGTGAGAAGTGAGGAGAAACGATAGATAAGGAGTTACCATGACGACCGAATGGATAGTTGCCCATAGCAACAACAGTGTCCTATACTTCCCAGACAACCAACCACACAAGTTCTCCGTATACCTACAACAACCGCTACAGTTGGGTGGGCACTGGACTGTTGCTTTAAGGGAATTCTACGCCAAACGGGCAAAGGGTGGGAAAAAGTCCAAAGTAACAGATGACATGCTCTACATTTACTGCTCCATATGCGAACCGATCATTGTTGATGGTGAACGTCGACCTCTCCTTCGAAGTGTAAGGTCAGCATCATCAAGTGTTGGGCAGTTGTGGAACATAAACATCATTGAGCCGTATGACATCAGGATTCCACTAGTCAATGACACTGTTCATCAGATTGACATATACGTAACAGACGTAAGCGGCACTCCAGCCACATTCTTAACGGATGTGTCATCGATGACGCTTCAGTTAAGACGGTACCCTTTTTGGGTTTAGGATATACATATATCGAGCAAGCAATGTCTGATAGCTTAATAGAACACCATTATGGAGGGAAAGAGGAAAGCGATGATGGTCTATATATTCCAAATATATCTATGTGGCGAAAATTCTATGGTGATGTTGCAGAGGGAAGGAAGAAGGGCAGCGACACAACAATTCAACCATATCAGCGCATAAGAGTCGGCACCATCAGTTTCAAGCCCACATCTACTATGATCACAATGGAACGGAACCCATCGTCCCTTGACCTATTACCCCCACCTCCGACCTCTTCTACCACAAAGACGACCATATTAACACCGGATGACAAGACCATTCCACAAAGGGACATAAGAATAGTGAGCCCGAGTGAACAGGTAGTAGTTCAAGCTAAGGCAGAGATTAGACGACACCCGGACTCGGTCTCTACCAGCGCAATGGGGTTTATCAATAAAAAACGAGGACACCGTCGCACAAGGGCCAGTGTAGGACGGACTCTCACTAGGAAGGGAAGAAGTAAAAGAAGGAAAACAAACTATTGTTATAGTGTAACAATGTGGAATATGTTTTGTACAGTTTTTACATTCTATATTGTTTGAAATAAAGACCATTCATACAATTCATTCACTGTATAAAATTCATCTGGCAAAGGTAAACACACCTCAGATAGGCTCCTTTCAATAACCATAAATTAAACCCTATCGCTTCCCTCTCGGCTTGTCAAAACAACTATCGCTGCACACCCATCAGTATAGCCTCCGGCCATGACTTCCTGGTCAGTATCCCATTATCTTCTGGCTAAGCTCGTGAGCACGGCTCACTCCATTGTTTAAAGTTGTCTGAATTACCTTTGCCAGTCTCAGTGTCATTACACAAGCCTACGGCATAAATAGGCCACACTACTGCATTGTTCATTTAGCTTTAACCAAAAGAGTTATTGTGAAACATTGCCGCGGGTCTTACCCCAACAGGTTTGACTGCATGTTCCTTGCACATAAATACAGGGTATCGTCCCCTAATCTTCACTCTTGAACTGCAGTCAGACTTGTTGGTCATATTTTGATATTGTTCAGGTAAGACCTTGCATTCTGTATTTTTTTAATGTATTACTTGACTTACGTTTCATTTATGAAACGTTACTAAGTTGATGTTGGACTTACTATTTGTACTTGAACTATTTTGAACTTATATCTGATTAAATTTATAACTCTTATTGTATTACTTGAATACGTATGATTAAAACATTCACTGGTAACGTTTATGTAATGTGTACGCTTAATAAAGTTATATCCTATTCTATTGTAAGTCATGATATGAAATATTAGACCCTATATTGTATATGTAACTTACTATTATGTTACTCTTGATGTTATTCAGGTACTTCTATCTATATAATAGTAAATCATACAGATATAAAAGTAATCTACAACGATGTTATCATTTCTGATATCTGTTGCAGACGATATTAATAATCCACTGATTATTAATATATATTGATGTTATCAATTCTTGGCTTTTTCAATAAATACTCTTGAACTGCAGTCAGACTTGTTGGTCATATTTTGATATTGTTCAGTTTTAGATAACTTGTGAGATGCAGGCAAACAGCCCGATCTCAGTTGGTGGAAAAAGAAGATCCCTACCTCTCGAATGCCCGGAAAAGCGGGAACCCCGTCTCTCAACCGGCAATACGAACTCAGAGACAACAGGACGCCATCACAGGCTGCACAGACGGTAACAACTGACAGCATTCAAGAGGACCACGACCAATCAGAACAAGACACTTCCGCACAATCTCCTCCCCAAGTTCAGTGGAGATGCCAGCCAGCCATTTGAGCAGTGGAAGAACATCTTTGAAGCTGTGTTTGAAGGTACCAAGTACACGGAGCATCAGAGAAAGCTATATCTCATCAACTCTTTAACAGGGACGGCACAGTCTTACTTTAAACTATTAGACTACCCAATACTGCAGACTCCCCTTAAGAAAATGCTCGATGCTCTGAATGAGAGATTCTGTGTCACCAGGACATTTGATGCATCCTCTCTGTCTCTTCATCAGACAAGTATGGAATCTGTGGATGACTTTGTTGACAGATTCCTACTTGGTGTGAAGGGTCAGTCAATTCATGACACAATACTTGTATCATGCATCATAAATGGACTCACTCCCCACATCAAACCATGGGTACAACATCAGAATCCTCAATCACTACAAGAATTAAGGAGGGCAGCAAAAACTGTTGAGCAACAAAGACGACACCAAGTAGACAGCGCCATTAATCCCAAATATAATGCATAGGATAAGGTGCCTGATTCTCATGTACATGAGGTCAGGCACAATGTCAAAACAGTGTGTTTAGTGGCTCCTTTAGTCAAAAATACGATTTTAATTTCTATCAAAGGTGCTGAAACAAATGCTTTGTTGGACACTGGTGCTTCCATCTCATGTATTAGCTTGAATTATCTCAAGAAGATAGGTCAACCAAAACATTTTGGCTCCAGCAAGATTCAAAATATTGTAGGTGTTGGAGGTGAAACTCATCCTGTTTTACGAACTGTTGATCTCTCTGTGCGCATAGGTCACTTATGTTTCTCACAAACCTTTCATGTCTTTTCATCTTTGCACCACTCCCTTATACTTGGCATAGATTTTCGCAGCAAGTATGATGTTAACATTGACTTTCCCACTCGCTCTGTCACTTTCAACAAAGGCTTACTACACGTGGCTTTATTAGAAACCAATGCAGGTCTCGTTAGATCTTCACGCAGTTGCAAAATTCCCCCTAACCATGAATGTGACATTCCAGTAACTCTTTCACGAGCTAACCCCACAGGTGTCTATTTGTTAGAGCCCGTTGTACATCCCTCACGCAAAGTGCTAGGTGCTAGGTGTCTTGTAACATTACAGAACCGCAAGAGAAGAGACATCTCTACACTATCATAACATTGACACTGGCAGTGCTGATCCTGTGAGGATGCCACTCTATCGCCAGTCAATCCCAGTCAGACAGGAGTGCGCGAAACAGATTCAGGAGATGTTAGAAGCAGGTATAATCCAGCCTAGTGACTCCTGTCTCCTGTGGTTATGGTAAGAAAAAAAGATAATTCTTACAGATTTGCGGTCGACTACAGGAAGGCTAATGCCATAACCAAGCCCATTTTTTATCCTCTTCCGAAACTAGAAGATGTAATTGATTCTATAGGCCAATCCCATGCCAAAATATTCTCTGTTCTGGATTGTGCTAGTGGATTTTGGCAGATTCCTCTAGATCCAAATTCTAAGCACAAATCTGCATTTATTACTCAAGAAGGTCTCTTTGAGTTTAACAGACTACCGTTTGGGTTGAAAAATGCACCAATGGCTTTTCAATCAGCCTTGGCCAAAGCACTCTAGGAAATGAATTGAAAGTATGTGTTGATATATATCGACGACATCATTATCCATTCCAAGTCTTTTCCTGAACATTTAAAACATCTCAAAGCAGTATTTTCTAAATTACGGGAAGCTGGTTTAACTCTCAAACCATCTAAATGCAGATTTGCAGCCAAAAAGGTTATGTATTTAGGCCATATATTCACCAGGGAAGGCATCCAAGTTGACCCTGACAAAATTGAAGCTGTCAAATCGTTCCCTGTTCCCCAAAATCAACAACAGATTCGACAGTTTCTTGGGCTTGCAAACTATTACCGCAAATTTGTCAATAACTACTCCAAAATTACACTTCCTTTGACAAAACTTCTTCAAAAGGAAGTGAAATTTGACTGGACAACTGCTTGTCAAGACTCATTTGACAACATAAAACAGAAGCTCATCACTGCACCAATTCTGGTGTATCCTGACTTCGACAAGCCATTCATCTTGACAACAGATGCAAGTGGAGGCGCCTTAGGATACATCTTAGGACAACTGGATGACAAGGGACAAGAACATGTCATCGCCTATGGAGGGAGATCTCTGCATTACTTTGAGAAGAAATGGTCTGTCACCGAACAAGAGGGACTAGCTGTAATTGAAGGTGTAAAGACCTTCCGCCCATACTTGGCTCACAGGCAATTCTCCATCTATACAGATCACAAAGCTCTTGCCTTTCTAAAAACCATCAAGCACAGCGGAACAGGACGTCTTGCTCGTTGGGCACTATTTCTTCAAGAGTATGATTATGAGATTTTCCACAGGGCAGGGAAACTGCATATCAATGCCGATGCTCTGTCCAGGAGGACATATCCAACACAAAATCACCAACTAGACACTGATGATCTTCCCACTGTCATTCCGGCCACAACTTCACCTGAAGAGTACCTGCAGACAACTTTCCAGTACAACACCATACCAGAAGTTCTGCCAGTTCAAGTTCAGGATCCTATCCATAGACCAGGACTTCCTGAGCGACAGCAGGCTTGTCCGTAGTTAGGGGTCATTTACAACTACGTTTTGAACAAAGACATTCCAGCAGGATACACAGAGACCCAAATTCGACGCCTCCAAGCACATGCTATGGAGTTTGACATCAAAGACCGAGTACTCTTTCACCTCCCAGACCCAAGAAAGCTTGAGCAACAGTCCCCACAACTGGCAGTTCCGTGTCAAGACAAACAGGGACTCCTCAAGGCTTATCATGATTCCCCAATCGGAGGGTGTCACATGGGAAGAGATGCCACCATTTGCAAAATCCGAAGAAAGTACTACTGGCCACATATGTACCAAGATGTTGAAGACTATGTCAAATCCTGTGATGTATGTCAGAGGAGCAAAACACGTCAACATCCTGGTCAGGCGCCAATGGTTCCAATGCCATCAGTCGGTACCTTTGAGAGACTACATGTTGACATCTTGGGACCACTGCCAAAGACCAAGAAAGGACACAAGTACTTGCTTTTGGCCATAGACTCCTTTACAAAATGGACAGAGAGCTTTCCCATGTTAACAATGGAAGCCACTGAAGTTGCTGACATTCTAGTCAAGGAGGTCTTCACAAGGTATGGTGCACCAAGGATCCTTCTCACTGACAGAGGCCGGCAATTTACGTCCAACCTTGTGAATGCCATCTGTGAATTGATGAGTGTAAAGCATCACTACTCAACTCCATACCATCCCCAGACGAATGGTGTGTGTGAAAGAAGAAATAAGGACATTGCCAAAATCATCACAGATTACTGCAATCCACAACAGGACAATTGGGACAACGTCTTACCCTTTGTTATGATGGGACTTAGAACCTCACCATGTCAAACAACCGGATTCTCACCACACTACCTACTCTTTGGACGTGAAATGACATTACCATACGACACTTCGATTCTTCCAAAAGACAACCTAGGACACAATGTACATACTCATATGACAACACTACTGGACAACTTAAAGACTGCCAGAACAATTGCAGATGACAATATTACAAGACAGTAGCAGAAGACTAAAGGCACTTACGATCAGAAGTTGAATACTAACAACTTCCAGGTTGGAGACCTCGTACTTCTGCACACTACTGTTGTTCAGAAAGGCCTGACGCCAAAACTGACAAAGAAGTACATAGGACCCTTCACCATAGAAGATCTTGGACCAAACTTTACATACAAGATTCGGAATATAGAAACACAGGTTATGAGGAAAAATCTTGTCCATCACAACAGACTGAAACCATACCATCTCAGACAAGCACCATCCCCTCAAATACCCTTGCCTCAAAACACACAGCAACCCATGAACCAACACAACTCTCCAACACCGGATAACACACAGGACACTTACAACTTTGAGAAAATACTCAAACGAAGAAGACGACAACAGACAACCCAGTACAAGATCAAATGGTCTGATGGCTCCACATCATGGGAACCATCTGACAACATACCAGAACAGCATCGTCAGAACTTCAATGCAAACTTCTATGCAAATGGACGCAAGAAGAAAAAGAGATTTTAAGCCTTAAGGCACAAAATCTCATATCACTATCACTTGAACCACTCTCTATTCACTCCTATACTGCACTACTGTTTATCACTCTTCCATCTGCCATCTTTTCCCTCAAAAGTAACATGTCAACAGGATGAGATAAGCCTCTCTACACACTGTGTATTCTTAGTGCTAGAAAGTTGAGTAGGGCCCACTCACTTTCATATTCCCCAGACTTATCTCAACCTACAAACATGTTGTTTTCTCCTACCTTACAGGCACCCTCTCGTTCTGGACATTCTTATTCTCATGGTTCATGCTGATATCCAGTGCACTTGCCTGCTCACTCAATGCTGACGTCATACAACGCATGAACTATGGCGCCATATTCCAGCCTACTGCTAAGGTACGCTTCTCAAACGAGTATTGGCTACATACATACCAAATACCAATACCAACTCCTTTCAAGCTGAAAACAGTCTCAGGCTGTCCCAACAACAATGACTCGTGTCAGTTTGTTAGAATGTTACACACTCAACTCAACTCGTTGAAAACACGAATTCAACAAATACTAAACAACACTGTGGAACAAATCAACAACATGATTCCTACCCAAAGCCCCATTACAGGAAGACGTTCCAAAACGGGCACTACTAGGGTTCATTGGCGACTTCTCAAAAAGCTTATTTGGCACAGCTACAACTGAAGATGTCAATGTTCTTGCTAAACACATCAACGCGCTAACAAAGCATGATATTTCTATTGCTAACACAGTAATAGAGCACGAACACAAACTTTCATCTTTCATGAAAAACAGTGATACTAGGCTAACAAACGCCATTAAGGGTATCAAACTTAACCATGAAGCAATTAAACAAGCCACATTAAGCATTACATCTAATTTCAAAAGCTTTCAAATGGCATTTGCTTCTTTAACTTCAACTATGTTCAACCAAATAGAACATGCTTCAACTTTGGAACATAAAATTGAAGAATATAGGCTAGGTATTCTGGACATGCTGAAGGGTAAACTGTCACCACTTCTTATCCCTTCCCAAATTCTTAGACAAACTATTAACCACATTCAAACTGTTTCTTTGTCTAAGTATCATGGCTTTACTCTCGTCCAAACGGACCCACATTTTTATTACAGCCATGGCAAATTCATATTTTCAAGAAACTCCAATCATCTATATGTCACAATAAAGTTTCCCATTGCTTCCTCCAAACCCCCCTTTAGCCTTTACAAGATTATTTCACTTCCCGTCCCTATTAACGAAACTGCTCCACATGCTACGCAAATCCTTAACATTGCGCACTACATAGCTATAGACAACACTACTACTCATTATGTAACTCTCACTTCTCACCAAATATCTCAATGCTCCAGTAACAGCAATTTGCACTGTTATCTGCATCCTACTTTAGCATCTACTGAACTTTCAGCCTGTGAATTGTCTCTCTTTAAGAATAACAAGAACGATATTCTGTCTCACTGTGACTTTCGTTTTTTACTTAATAAACAAAAATCTCAACTGACTAAGCTCTCTCCCCTTAAGGTACTTGTTCACAGCACACCTCTGGTAACACTAAACTGTCCGTCAAGACAAAAGGTAGTAACAGGATGCACATTTTGCATCATTCAGGTACCCTGCCTTTGTTCTCTCAGCACTCAAACACTAACTGTACCGGCACACTTAGGCACCTGCCAACGCAATTCTACTGAAAAGGTCACCTATCTCCACCCTGTCAACCTTGCACTTCTACAACACTTCTTTAAAAGTTCTTCCCTAGATGCTATTTCGGGAGACACGCTGTACCAAAAGGCTGTACAAGTCAAAATTCCAAAGTTTCATGTGTACTCACACCAGTTTCAGGCAATACTTGCTAATGACCACAATGATCACTTAAGTCTTAAACGCATGGTACAAAGTGTCAAAAATAACAACACTATCTTCAAAACACTTACAGAATCGCTCTTAGATGGACAAATTAAGATTAAAACTAATCTTTTTGATGTTAATACCATTCTTTTAATAGTTTCCTTAACCCTATCTACCCTATCCTTTTTTATCAACATTTGGCTAATCTGTAAACTCAAAACAATAACAGCAGCCATACTACTATTTCAAAATCCCGTGAAAGCTGCGACTCTACCACCTTTTGAGTATCATTTCCCCACACCTCCAACTACTACTCCTACTTCAATAAGTACCAATTTTCTAACATATCTTTACGATTATTTTCCAATTATTTTGTGTGCAGTGTTTCTCATTTTTTTCGCCATAACCCTTTTCAAATTGTGTAAATCACCTAGGGCGAATACTGTCATACATTTAGAACTAAGCTCTGGGGCAGAATGTCTGCTTGTTCCAGTTTTATGCTTGAATCAGTGTCCATCTTGTTTTCTTATAAAAAGGCCTCAATCAATCAATCAAGTATCTGTTTCTGGGTGGCTATTTCCACGTTTAACGGTTGATTGGGCGGATTTCAATATTATAAGCAAATGCACTGATAAACCCGTTAGAATTCCTAGCACTGTAAACATTTCTCCTATTACTGCCAAACGTATCACCTCCATAATATCACAACCTTTCAATGCCAATATTGAAATACAGCACCACGATCTGTATCAAATGATTGAGCTTTCTGAAGCCACTATTGTATGAAATGTCCTTATACCTCGATGCCTAGTTACCTTGTATACTGAACCAATATTTCTTTCGAGGACGAAAGATCTTTCTCAAAATGGAGGGGTATTGTTATAGTGTAACAATGTGGAATATGTTTTGTACAGTTTTTACATTCTATATTGTTTGAAATAAAGACCATTCATACATTTCTTTCACTGTATAAAATTCATCTGGCAAAGGTAAACACACCTCAGATAAGCTCCTTTCAATAACCATAAATTAAACCCTATCGCTTCCCTCTCGGCTTGTCAAAACAACTATCGCTGCACACCCATCAGTATAGCCTCCGGCCAGGACTTCCTGGTCAGTATCCCATTATCTTCTGGCTAAGCTCGTGAGCACGGCTCACTCCATTGTTTAAAGTTGTCTGGATTACCAGTCTCAGTGACATTACACAAGCCTACGGCACCAATAGGCCACACTACTGCATTGTTCATTTAGCTTTAACCAAAAGAGTTATTGTGAAACATTGCCGCGGGTCTTACCCCAACAGGTTTGACTGCATGTTCCTTGCACATAAATACAGGGTATCGTCCCCTAATCTTCACTCTTGAACTGCAGTCAGACTTGTTGGTCATATTTTGATATTGTTCAGGTAAGACCTTGCATTCTGTATTTTTTTAATGTATTACTTGACTTACGTTTCATTTATGAAACGTTACTAAGTTGATGTTGGACTTACTATTTGTACTTGAACTATTTTGAACTTATATCTGATTAAATTTATAACTCTTATTGTATTACTTGAATACGTATGATTAAAACATTCACTGGTAACGTTTATGTAATGTGTACGCTTAATAAAGTTATATCCTATTCTATTGTAAGTCATGATATGAAATATTAGACCCTATATTGTATATGTAACTTACGATTATGTTACTCTTGATGTTATTCAGGTACTTCTATCTATATAATAGTAAATCATACAGATATAAAAGTAATCTACAACGATGTTATCATTTCTGATATCTGTTGCAGACGATATTAATAATCCACTGATTATTAATATATATTGATGTTATCAATTCTTGGCTTTTTCAATAAATACTCTTGAACTGCAGTCAGACCTGTTGGTGATATTATGATATTGGTCAGTTTTAGATAACTTGTGAGATACAGGCAAACAGCCCTATCTCAATATCTTGGTAGGCGTGTGGCCGCTGTGGGGATTAAGAGAAAGAATAAAATGTGCAAGAACACTGGTGAAGGGAAAAAGAAGAAGAACAAACGCGGGCTGGGACGGAAGAGAACCATCAAGGACATTTTCGGCTATTAAGTAGTCAACCATGACCGCACTAACGAATGATCCCAATGATTCGACCTGCCACCCACACAAACAGCCGTTGAAAGGGGTTATTTACAAGACTGTCGTCCGGTGTCACCTCTGTCATCATCCGCACCGATTGAATTTCACATCAGTGGTCAAAACGGTGGTTAACCTCTTCCTTCATTCCCTTTTCTCTCAAGTAGACGTATGGCTGCAAGGGCGCTTGGTTAACTCCACCACCAATCATTATCCATACAAGTCCATCATTCAAACGCTTTTGGACACCAATTACATTGACAGCAAGACAAAAATGGAGGCACAACTGTTTTTCAAAGACACAGCAGGGGCGTTAGACGTAACTGACCCGAATGGGACTAGTAAGGGGATGTTCGCCAGGTATGAGTTTGACCTCGAATCCCCACTGATGCATGACCTTTTTCAGATGAAACGCTACATACTGAACCAGGTCGACGTACAAGTAAAATTGTACAGATCTACACCCCAGTTCATGCTCATGGCAACAAAAACAGACACCTCGTATGTGGTTCACATTGAAGACATAGTTCTGAAGGTAATGAAAGTGTGTGTGAATCCCGGTGTCATATGGGGTCACAATGAGGCGCTCTCAAAGACCCCATCGTCAAGGGTCAAACCAGCTTTGCGTGGGATAACATTTTTCAAGGAATTCGTCCTAACAAGATCGTAGTGGGGTTCGTCTCCGCCAAAGCAACAGGGATGGGTGACTACCATAAGAATCCCTACAACTTTGCCAACTGGCGCTTATCCCAAATTGTATTGTTCTGCGATGGGACCATCGTGGGCGAGTCCGGTCCCATGAAACTACAATTCGGGGAGACAACTGGACGAGCCTTCATCCCAGCATTTGTTAACCTATTCCGATCCACCGGATGCTAGTTGACGGATGACGGTGGAGGTCTCAATCGGGTAGACATCTCAAGAGATGAGTTTCACGGAGGTTACGCGCTGTATGTCCTGTCATTGGATCCCGTGTTTGGTCAGAACAATGACGGAACATATCTACGCCTTCAAAAGCAGGGTACTCTTAGACTTGAAGCACAGTTTGGAACACCGCTTCCCGAGACGGTATCATGCGTCGTTTATGGGGGGTTTGATGACATTTTCCAAATAGAGAAAAGCAGAAACGTTGTCGTTTGAGCAAATAGGAACAGTGAGCAAAACAGAGGTGGGGTAAACGAGGCGGCATGAACACTCGTCAACTAGAATACATCATACAGTGCGACCCCATACTTAGACATCACGTTTTGGGTGTGTTCGCCCTGAATCATTTAACAAAAGACCTAGCATGGCGTATGACAAGGGGAAACATTCTCCCATCTGCTATTATAGTAAATACAGGGAGAGCCCATGAGGATGGTCAACACTGGTTTGCTGTCTACGTAAACGAGGAAAGTATTGAATTTTTTTATAGCCTTGGGTTTGATCGAGGAATAGACCATAGACTAAAAGAGGTACAGGATTTTGTGGATTATATAAACGACAATAACCATCATCATCGTCGTCGTCATATCAGCAAAAGAGCACTCGTGTGGAGTCACATCAGAGTCCAGAGTCTCTTGGGAAAAACCTGTGGACAATATGTTGTGTATTATCTCTTCTTCCGGTTGAGAGGGTGGCATTTAAGGGAGATAATGCTTGAACAATTTTCCCGTAACAACTATACTGGAAACGATTGTTATGTCTATGAATATATAGCAAGGAGGTATCCGTTTTGTGTCATTTCGCAACCGCCACTCCTCAGTCGAATGTGGTGAGGTTCCTGGGTCGCGCTTGTGTTAATGTAATCCATCTGTTCTTCTGGTGTTCACTGGTAGATGTATTATCGATTTTTGTTTATCTTTGCAAAAGTGTGCATTGTGTTTGTTAGTAATGAATGAATTAAATGCTTAGCGTTTTTGCTTTGTACATAGATATATGTAAGTATATACCTTACAGAAATATTAAATTTACATTACCACTCTGTGTTTGTTAGTAGTGAATGAATTAAACGCTTAGTGTTTTTGGTTCTGTTTTGTACATAGATATATGTAAGTATATACCTTACAGAAATATTACATTTGTATTGCCACTCCTTTAAAACATGGTGTAATGTGTCAGACCCATGTCATGATCTGTATGTTTGGATTGAAGCATATATATATATACACAATAAAATTAAATCCACTCTCATGCTTAAACGTCTACTGTGTGTATGTTTTCTCCCCGGGTTGCTGCAACAAAGAGACTACGTATGCACATGAGTGCGTACTCACACACACACACACACACACGCACATATACACACACACATACATACATACATACATACATGCATGCATGCATGCATGCATGCATGCATGCATGCATGCATACATACATGCATGCATGCATGCATGCATACATACATACATACATACATACATACATACATACATACATACATACATACATACATACATACATACATACATACATACATACATATGCGTGCATGCGCGCGCGCAGCTGGTGTCTGTGCATAGCCTTATTTCTTGGTGTTGTTATAAATACAGTTTGACTGGAAGTATGGCTATCATTGAGACGTCAACAACGACAGGAGTAAGAGCTTGTTTGTTTTGATTTCCTTAGGATCATGGCTAGGTACGTGTTGAAACATTACGACTCTTTAAGGTTCATGTTAATGTTTCAAGATGTTGAGGAAATTCGACAAGACATCTTAGAAATGAACAGAGAACAGGTCCTTGCTGTCAATGCTATTATCAATAGATTATTAAGAGGAAGATTACCAGTGACTCGATATGAAAAACGTCGTTTTCTAAGGAGAAATGATAGAAATAACTATCTAGCAGTGTTACGACGCTTAGTTCATCCCCTATGGACTACTGTAGGTGTTTGGAAAGTTATGCCAGTTACATGCCTATCGTAGCATTTGTTTTAAAACCACAGTTTCTCAATGTTCTCAGAGATGAGGCCATTCAAAATGCGTGGGTGCTTGATAGAGCATCTCCTTAGTAATAGTTTTTTGTGGGTATGCTCACCATGGATCGTATTCAGAGGCGTGGAAGAGTACACATAACAATAGTACATGTTTAGGCCGGACACAAGAAGAAACTGTATCAAAGCCGTGAGAAGCTGAATGACCTGCTGTGGGGGTATATCTTTAGAATAAACGAAGGGCCTCAACAGGGTAGCTCCATTTTCACTCATACCCCGGGACGGGTAGGACGTCATCCTCCTCTTCTTGTGCCAAAAAAAAATACAAAAAGAATCCATGAAGACGACAACCTGTTCAGATTGCGGGATGACTTTTACACGGAAAGACAACCTACGAAGACATCAGAAGCAAAGGCATGGAACAACTCACGTCCTACCACCTCCTCCTACTCCTCCTCCTCTTCCTTCGGATGATATGGACACACATGGGGGATACAAGTTTCTGATCCCTTCGAATGTTCTCGTTGTTGGACCCAGTGGTTGTGGAAAGTCTGTGTTTACCTACCGTGTGCTGCTTTAGCACTGCTTGATCAAACCCCTCCCCGACCGTATCGTTTGGTGTTACACACGGTGGCAGCCACTATATCAGACCATAAAGGAGCAATCGTCTCGAATAGTGACATTTGTGAAAGGACTTCCCTATGATATATTAGAGGATGATTACTTTGATGCTAGTCAGTGCAACGTATTGGTTTTGGACGATTTCCTGGCTGAAGCTAAACACGACAAACGTATCTCCGGTCTGTTTACCCAAACCTCCCATCACAAGAATGTGCTGATATTTCTTCTTGTACAAAACCTGTTTCCGAGAGGTAAGGATTCCAGAGATATTGCTTTGAATGCTCATTATGTCACACTTTTTCATTCGCCTATAGATAGACAGCAAATCAAGGTCTTTACTCATAGAATCGTCCCTGAAAACATTGATCGCTTTATGTCCATGTATGAACGGGCTGCAGAACAACCTTTTGGACAACTTACTACTGATCTGAAACCTAACAGGAAGAATGACAAGGACCGTCTGCTCGTGAACATTATAAACAACAAGGAGGAAGGTGCTACTAAAGCTCGGAGTACAGAGAAGGAGCAGCAGTTCACAGGTACCACCAGCAGCATAGTGAGGGGTGCCTCGCCAAATAGTGTCCCCCCTCCCAAGCTGGCCACTACAGAAGAAGAAGAGGGCTCAAACGATCATCATCGTAATCAACTCAGTCGGGAAGAAGAAGACACGAATTCTGACATGAGTAGTAGTAGCAGCATTCAGGGTCTACTTACAATGGCCAAGGCTTGTGCTGATTGCGGGGTGCTGATAGATATCATGTACGATCTACAGCGCCACATCAAATATTGGTGTCCAGAAAATACTACCTTAAAATCAAAGAGAAAGCATGACAGTGATGATGATGAGATGGACAGTGATGGTGATGGTGTCAGTGACTTAGGCTTCCCCGGGAAGGATGGTCGTGGTGGAGGAGGTAGTCCTGCTGTCAAACATCATCAACGTTGTGGTAGGAAGCAGCAGCCAACACCACTCGCTGATGAGGAAGCCGAGGAGTGGCAAGATGTGGGTTTGCAATGCATCTGGGAGCGGTTGTACAACTTGCGTCATGACGTGATGAAACTCAAGAGAAATAAGTACCAGCAGCAGGGTCGAACGGATGACTGGGTGGACAGATAGATGATGCAGTTGTGGGAAAATGAAATGGTGAATACCCTCAGCTGCGTGTTAGAATACACTAAGTACTTTAAACAGTCACCTCTGTTTCAACCAATTCTGCGCAGTCTGGATAATATGAATCCTTCCACGGATCCATTAATGCTAAAAAACAAAATTAAACTCTTTTTAAGACCCAGAATGAAAGGCCTGACTCGTATAGATATGCCCGAAGCAGCGAGGGTCGCGGTGGAGGAAAGTGACTCTGCCTCTGACATGGCTAATGATGATGAGGAGGAGGAGGAGGAAGAGGAGGAGGAGGAGGAGGAAGAAGAAGGATGGTGAGGATGAGGATGAGAATGGTGATGACCAGAAGAATTAAGTGTTTCTGATATGCTGATAGTGTTACATGGAATTCGGAATCGTTGAAAATTTGTTACATGGAACTTGGAACTCTGCGTTGGTTTTCCTATAGTGACATTTTACTGAACAGAATTCAGTTTCTTGATTATGTAAACTATATATGTATATATCACTGTGAGAATGTATATTAACTTACATTAAGGTTTTAGTATTAAAACAATATGTTATATATAGCTCATGCATGTTGTTTGGTTTTCTCTCAGTAATGGTACAAGCTACGGGCCTGAAGCTGCATGGAGATGATTCCTTAATTAGATCAGAAACTCGAACATCTGTCCGTGATTCAGACTGGGTGCAATTTAATTTGCCGTTTGAGCTCGATTCCCTAGATGTCCTGTACAGGTCAAGTCTGACTCTTTCGCCTTATCCCATAAGCCCAAAACTCTGGGTGTATTGAGACAGACCCAGAACATAGATACCACGCCTTTATATCGTTGACTGCTCACTAAAGAGCATGCTGTACAATGGCGTGTGAGTAGTGTCTATAAGCTGTAATGCCAGCAAACGAAAAAGAGACCACGCTACCAAACTGATCATGAACTTGCTAGACATTCCTGGTTACAACAAATGTCTCAATATTGGTGGAGTGTTGTATGTATACCTCCCCCAAGTCACAGACAACAATATGGGCAAGAAGTCGAAATTACAGCATCATTAACCACATTCCCAACAAGTCCCGCTTGTGTAAACAACCACACCACCCCGCACGCGAGCCCCATTGCACAACAACCACACAATATATGTTTTGTGCTGCTACTATGACATTTTCCAGTGGAGATTTAACATTGAATTTACTACCTCTCCAAATGGAGAGGAACGACCCGACCCCGGTGACCCCTGACATTTTTTACCTTCGACCCTCGGCTGCCTATATCCAGGCAACTGCGGACGACACCCCAAGCACGCGAGGGGGAACACGCAAAATAATGTTTCGGAGTCGACCTCACCACAAAAGTAACATCTGTGGTGTAAATTGTAACTGGAGACCCCGTTATATGACACCGATCCGATCGAGTAATAAAAGCAAGAAACATATTGCATACGAGTTATACAAGGACTAAGAATATACTCCCTTAGCCTGCGGCGAAAAAAGGGTATTGCGCGGTACTGCACAAAGCTATAAATATTTTATCATCCACACAAAAAGTCTCAGTCATTCACATTTCTATTACACGCGGCGAACACACACATGTATACCACCGTCTAAGCACAGACAACGTTACAGCGAAGAAATCGAAATTATAACATCAACAATCACATTCCTTACAAGACCTGACTGGGTTGAAGATGTCAAACGCCCATTTAAACTAAATAGACACCCCTGATTCGTAGGGACAGCCCATCATTATCATTAGAGAATGATATTGGACATTCATTATTTTGGAGTCATGACAATATGATATTTCTTTTGTGAATAAAAAAAGCAAGAGTTTTTGCAAAGATTTTATAACTTTATGTTGCATTGTCATTCATATGATTAGTTAATAAATAATAATATTTTCAGTGTTAAAATCAGTCATTACAAACTATTAGTAACATAATCATAATATATCTGGGTATTGCCACAAGCACCCGGCTCCAACGAGAAAGACATTAACTGTAAAGATGTCCTGCTGTTGTATTACGAGCTTTTTGATAGTCCTGACAGTGACAATATACACAGACCTTTGGTACACACACACACACACACGCACACGCACACGCACACGCACACGCACACGCACACGCACACGCACACGCACACGCACACACACACACACACACGCCTAGCGCCGCAAATAACTCTTGATGTGGTTTAATCATAACAATATACAGTGTGCTGCACAATAAAATCGTTTGACCTTTATTTCTCCCCGACAACCCAATTTAGTACCCGTAATCAGCGAGTGGTGCGGTGGTTAACGGTCGTTCCGCACCACTTACCACCAGGACGTGTTCGTTTCGGTCGACTTGCCTCGACTCGTCGGAGGTAGTAGATCCTATGTTAATCGCCGTTGGAAAATTTCCGGCTAGGGGCCCACTAACCACTACTAGTGTGCTGTGATCACTATGCTGTTTGGTGACTGTTGATGACTGAACGATGTATAGATCGCATAGAGTGTATCGGGTTCCCTAACCATTACATTGTGTTATGATCACTATGCTGTTTGGTGACTGTTGAAGAATGAACGATGTATAGATTGCATAGAGTGTATCGGGTACCCTAACTATTACAGTGTGTTATGATCACTATGCTGTTTGGTGACTGTTGAATAATGAACAATGTACAGATCGCATAGAGTGTATCGGGTACCCTAACTATTACAGTGTGTTATGATCACTATGCTGTTTGGTGACTGTTGAAGAATGAACGATGTATAGATCGCATAGAGTGTATCGGGTACCCTAACTATTACATTGTGTTATGATCACTATGTTGTTTGGTGACTGTTGAAGAATGAACGATGTATAGATCGCATAGAGTGTATCGGGTACCCTAACTATTACATTGCGTTATCAGCACTATGCCGTTTGGTGCTGCTTGAGCGCCCATATGGTTGATATGTAGTATATTGAACTATTGTTTTACGTTGTGATTAGTGTGCAGCGAATTTACAAGTAATGCCTATTTACTTTGAAAGCTGATTGATAACTATAATTGTAACACATACCATTTTGGAATGATAGTGTGAAAATCATCCCGTGACTGCTGCGTAATAAACTCGTTGTTTCTTTTACTCAGGCGTTGTGTTGTGTTGTGTTGTGTGTGGGTTGATATAGTCATATGTCTTCTCAGGCGAGCTAATTCTGAAACTCTCGTTTTAATTATCATGTTCCGCTTATTTCCCATTTTTAAAGTGGGTTGAAAATTTACCTTTGTATATAACTAGCAGCCATGATGTTTGTACAAGGGGTTCATAAAAGCCTCAGTTTTTATACCAGGGTTGAACATTCATTTTACATTTTATGCCTTCCACAATGGTTTTAAGGCAGAAAGAGACAGAAAATCACCATATTAATAATGCCCAAACCAACCCACACTTCAAAGTCACATACCATATTTAAGAAATACAGTTCGTTCTGCCACCATGTATAGTGTAATAAAGCACATTGTAAACCAAAAGTTACTGTGTTCTGTAATCTGATTGGTTGAAAAACATGATTAAATGGTATTAGATTCCCGGAAACTGAAAGACTATTCACCGCGTATTGACACGTAAACAATTGTTTTGTTGTCTCATCAACAGTGGTGACGTCATTCAAATCATATTATGACGTTAGTTACAGTTAGAAGTTAGAATGACGTCACAAATGAGCAACTCCAGATGCTACCATGGGAACCAGCTGAAACGGGCAGCTGATGACACTTTACTGCTGTACTCATACCCGATGTAAACGAGTGCAGACAGTAAAACCCCTTTGGTTTACTTTTGTGTTTACAATGTCGATAAACATCATGTGTTGGCCAATTTCCCGTGCTTCAAATACTCAATAACACCCGGAAATTGGCCAACACATGATGTTTATCTCCTAATTTTCGCCCTGAATTATTATAGTTAAAGCACGTGGACGCTTGCTTTACGGGGCATTTTATCCTTCGGAAAGCATTAACACCGGTGATATTAGCTGTTTGATGCAACTGCAAACCAAGAAACGGGATGCGGCGAAGCAGTTTACTGTGAGAGGCTGTACGAGGCGATGGCAACTGACATCCATCGTGACGTCGGTTACATTGTGACGTAATGCAAAAAAGTTCGATTACGAGGGGGCAGACTGAAATGGCGCGGCGACGTCAACACATTGTGACGTAATGCAGAAGTGCACATTATCGTCTGATAAAGTATTGTCGGCGCCTTTGATCTTTCACCGAAGACTCTTAGAATAACTGGTAGGGGACCAGTCCCTTGAACATTTTCTGATATATCTCACTTTCTTACGTTATATATTAATATCTCTTAAGAATTATGTGTTCTCTCTCATACCTCCTTGATTATGTTCTGTATGAATACAGAACAATATGTATAAAATACTGATAGTTAAACAGGTTAATAAATACTTATTTATAAACCGTCAACAACTGAACAAACTCCTCGCTGTCATGAAAATAACATTACATTGCTTAAAAACTGCACCGACGTAACAGAGTTCTACACACGAGAATCGTCAACAGTTGAAAAGGCTCCTCGCTGTCATGAACATAAGGCTATATCGTGTAACATATTGCACACACGTAACAGAGTTTTACACAAGATAATCGTCAACATGTGATATAGCTTCTTCCCTGACGACAACGTTATATCGTTTAACACAATGCACTGAACTGTTCGAGTTCTGCAAAAGAGAAGTGTCAGCAACTGAACAAGCTCCTAGCTGACATGACGATAGCGTTATATCGTGTAACATACTGCACCGACGTAACAAGAAAAGCGTTAACACTATACATAATACCATTGGTAACGCTTTTTCTCCATCAGTTAATATCGTCTTAATCAATGCGTCGCATGAACAATGTTGTAGAATGTCTCAGCACCATACCACAAAAATGTGTTTCAACCGTGACAATGACATTACCTCGACTTAATAATAATAACAATAATAATTCACTTATACAGTGTCTAGTATCTATCCGACTAATGGCTCGCTGGACGCTGTAATCTGATTATTATTATTATCCCGGATAACACAAGCTGCCTGTTAGGCGTTAGAAGCTTACAGTCACAAGACTTTATCTCACCGGGTACCAATTTTCTGCTGGGTGAACAGAGGCAGTTTTGAACAATCTCACTTGCCTAAGGTGAGACCACATGTACCACATGTGCTTATATACAATCACGAGATAAAACAGGAATATTGCAACAGATTTAAGGGTGTTTAATTTTTTAACAGGTTTGTCATTGTAGAAATACTACCTGCCATGGTACATTAACCGTGCATGAGGATCGAATCCCATTCTCAATGTCACAGCCTTGACTATTTTTTTTCAGTTCATTTCTCACCATTGCTCTGTCATTTTTGCCCAAAATACTATTTGATTGAAATCAATATTCCCGAAATATATTTTGGACTCTGCACATATCTTTTCCTATGAAACTGTCTAGTTGGGAAAGTTCAGTTATTGTGACATGTATGATAAGATATTTGGAGGTTTAGATTTAAGAATCATATGCATGAAAAAAGGACGGAATTTGTGTGAATAAGGGGAACATAGCATTCAAAGTTGTATTTCTTCAAAGTGGGTTTTACTTTTGTTCATCGTGCATATTCAACACAATAACAAATAGTATCTGTTGGATTAGATTGCGGATATATATTCTGCTTTCAGTTTTCTTAAGTATTTTCTCCTCATTCTTTATGCAGAAACAATTTTGTAAGTAACGTTTGCGACATTTGCAGGTGAGCTACAGAGCCACGGTATTAGCTAAACTAACGGGCAAAAGAAATCGATATCACGGATATGACAAATATACAAATAACCATGTGAAAAGGGACACTGAATTTTAATAACAGCTGTGTGAGCAACATGCGCTCAGTCATTGAGAATACACCTTTTATTAAATTCCATTGTCTTTTTTCACGTTTTTGTGATTTCAATTTGGTGTCGTTTCGTTCGCTCGTTAGGTTATATTACTGCCATCAGATGCTTCCATATCACGCAGTAAGCCCGTCAAGATACGGGTTCGAACTGATATTCACTAACCCATATGCTCGTCATGAGAGGCGACTAACGGGATCGAGTAGTCAGGCTTGATGACTTCACTGACAAATGTCATCAGTTCCCAGTTACGTAGATCGATGCCCATGGTGTTCACTCACTGTTTGGTTCCGACTAGATTACATACAGATCGCAACAGTATAGCTGGAATATTGCTGAGTGCGGCGTAAAATTAAAGTCACTCACCCACTCATTCGAGGATAGTAACTTGCATTATGTTAAAAGTATACATGACACGCTGCACACGCATGGTGAACATGTAGGTTGCCACACAGACATGGTTATAGTCGAGATATCTCACTGGATATGGAAGTGGCCTCGAGCACACCACGTGGAGCAGGTACAACACGTCACTTCCGGTTTAAATTACCACAACACCTTGCTGGCTCAAAATAAAAACCCCTTCAGTTTTGATTTTAAAAAAATATGCACGATCGACTTGTATACGGAAAACAAATAATTGACTATAAACTGTAGTAGTAATATCGATAAGCCTCGTGTTTTGTGAAAACACTACCGTTAAGTGTGTATGTTTTCCAAGAGTCCGAGTACGTATTTTTATGTGGGTTTTGTACGAGACAGTTCTCGCTGCGGTTATTGAACTTGAAACGGAAACGGGCCGGGCTGTCATAGCTACAGAAGTGTCCATAGCTTACAACAGGTTCTCTCGATTATATGTGACAAAGCTCTGGATGTGACCCAGATTAGTGCGCACACATTTTGACACCGGTGCTTGCTCTTCGTAATTAACCGCTATTAAATGGACATTGACTTTTGTCACAGTTATTGTGTGGAACTGTATTGAAATATCATAAGGATTATCAGATTCATTTAGTGTGGATATTATCTGATGCACTGTGAACTGGGTTGTCTTAATGTCGTTTTACAACTGTGACACTCATTTTTTGTCGGAGAACATGCTGATAACTAAAAGGTAAGTATTAGTTGTGTTTCAGTTAAATAACAGCTGATGCCATTTGTTGATATTGTGTGTGTATTCTTGACCTGTGTTTATGTAATCACATGAACAATTAAATTGTCTCCATTGCTAACTCTTTCTGTTTTCAGTATTTGAAGGCTTTCATGTTAACCTAAATTGCAACTCATTCCCTGCAGATGAAAAACAACTACTCCAGAATTTTATCATGGCGTCGCGCAGCTATTGCTGACCTCATGCACGGGGCCTGTCTACAACGCGCGGAGTCCCTCTGACGTCACTATTAACGTGACGTCATAGATAGAGCGACAGCCACGTGACCAATGTAGAGTTTGCATTTCACCTCCGGCAAACAAAGATCCCTGCTCGAGGTGTCTACCGCCACTGCCTTTTAATGTCCTGTTCGTCCTAAAAAAATACGACAGCCTGTGCACTTGTGGTACGTACTTTGTAAATTTTACACATACGTAGTTTGAAACAATGTGGGTGAATTTGAGCAATGTATTGTTCTTGGAGGTTCAGTCAGTATAGCCAGACAAACCCCCTGTGCATTGTCCTCCTCTAAAGTAACTTTTTTCGGAGACACCTATTGTCTCCTTGGAATAATTTAATATATATCATGATTCGTGTCAGATTTTGGTTCAGATTCGAACTTGACATTTATTTATTTGTCGACAATAACTGAAAACAGAACAGGTTATAATATATGTCCTTGGCTGCGACCTTCTACATTACCATTAAATTAGGTCAATGTCAAATAATGCATCTCAAGCACTGGCTTTAATGGTATAAAATGGTCTGGTATTGTGATATAGTTATATATGCAACCACACAGTGCCAGTTCTTGCTAAAGATGCATGACATTTATGAAATGCAAGGGCATTGTTATCAGTGCGTTCGCCCTCCCGTCTCAGAGTTGAACGCTCGTGACTATTGATATCATTTATGTCAACACTTGTTGATAAAGGTAAAGATGTTTCTTACTTGTGTTGATACAACTGATAACTGTAGACATTTGAGCGAGATTCTGTATTGCCAAAGGAATGGCATAGATTGCCACAATTCCCCGTAATGTCTCTTCATCATCTGTTTCCCCCTTTTTGCTTCATTATTTGCATGCAATTTGTCAATCGTGTCAATCAAATATCCCTTCTTTTTAATGGTAATATAATCATTATGAAAGGATAGTTGCAGGGCTGAAATTCACTATCAGCTACCAGGATAATTTTCGAACGTTGAGCCTTTCTCAGTGTCTGCCACTATACTGACCATCAAATGTTTAAAAGATTATTGTCATGAGTTAAGTGAATGATCAAACTCAATAAAACTAAAATCGACGAACTCTGAACAAAATTGTAGACTAATACGCAGCTTTTCACATGCACGATATCTATACATGTCGGTATCGGTATATGGTTTCTGTTCTAAGGCACAAAAACTAGCATCACATGGTAAGTCACTGAATCACTGACCGGGTAGAAGTAAGAATACACCCAGAAACATTGCGTCTCCTTTGTTAGAAACGTTGATATCCACTCATTTTCACACTGTAGCACTACTTAGTGTTTTCCATATGTACGAGCCTCTGTGCTGCGAGAAACATACATATAGGCCAGTTCATCGCACATGAGCCGTGTCGGGCAGATCTCAGCTAGAGTGTTGACCTAGTTACACAGAGATAGGTTGTTTAAATAAAAATTGTGCAAGCCGAGAGAATAGTGAGGGACACTGGTTCAAGCCGAACCTAACGAGTTTCAACTGGCTGTGTGTTTTCTTTTGTGTATATGCATCTTCTCAATGGATTTGTATGGAGTATCATATCAGCAAAGTTAGTATCACGTATCACACCATCAAGGTTTGCATCACATCCCGTCATAACAGGTGTTTATTACATCATATTACAACGAGTTTGTGTCACAGCATATCACACTGGGTTTGTATCACATTATATTATTGCGAGTTTATATCACATCATATCATAACGGGTTTGTAACACATATCATAATGGGTGTGTATCACATATCATATCATGACGGGTATCACATCATATCATAACGGGCGTGTATCACATCATATCATAATGGGTGTGTATTACATCATATCATCACGGGTATCACATCATATCATAACGGGCGTGTATCACATCATATCATAATGGGTGTGTATTACATCATATCATCACGGGTGTGTATCACAACAACACATCATAACGAGTGTGTAGCACATCATATCACAACGGTTGTGTATCACACCATATCATAATAGGTGTGTATCACACCATATCATAATAGGTGTGTAGTACACCATATCATAATAGGTGTGTATCAATGCTGTCAATAAAAATAGAAGGCAAATGGTATCCAGTGGTTTGCCAATCTGAAAAAAGTGTCAAAGAAGACGTACTCTTTAATATCTGTTGGTATATCTGGAGCAGGGTGTAGTGGCCACTGTTTATAAAATTGACATTAACATTTTAATAAACGGCATAGACAGGCTTTATGATAATCCTTCCTTTGACACTGATAAGAGCAAATCTATTTGATGTCTTATAACTTGGCCTTATACATCGAACATTGTTACTGATATGGACGATGATAAACAGGTGATTATTTATGTGATAAACGCAGGTGTGTATTTTTGCAATTCTCAGCATTAATTGGTCAGCTATTCAGACAAAAATATGACTGGTTGATGGAACTACTGTTCATTCACAAATGTAAAGGACCACTAAACTCAAGTTTTTGGTACTCTTTTTATCACTGCATATGAAAGACTGTTGGTTAGTCATAAACGAAACACCATTTTCTTTTTAAAAAAAACGAGTGGTTAATTAATACCAAGCGCTTCAAAGTTGCTAAAAGGCCGTCTGCTTCTCTCTCGCCCGCAAACGAAACCGCAGACAGGTTACGTAACTCTGCCGCCAGAGCCCTACAGTGACGTCATAGAAGGAACGGTTTTCAGTTAAATGTATAGAAAATGTGTAGGAAGCTCGTCATTTTGCTGATTTCTCGACGTCACCAAAGACATGCCGAATTGTTGTGTGGCCGTCAATTGTTCCTTGGGTCGGGTGATGGTGTCACTATGCACAGATTTCCACCAGACTCCGTAGTTTGTGCTTAAATTGGTTGTTAGTGTGTGCGAAGTGAGCTTTGTGGAAGCCTGTGGTATATACTAAATCGGATGGTTGATCCCGTACCACGCTCCCAGGATAGAAAAAGGAGTTCAAGTTTCATCGAGTTTATAAAATCAAGACTGCTTACTACACATTGATGGCCAAAAGGATTTTGCATGGATATAACGCTTTCTTCCACAAAACGAGGTTGTGGTCGAAGTGACAATATTATCGTAAGTAATATTATATTGACCCCTTATATTGACCGATTCCAAGAGTGAAATTGTTATGTTATAAGCAATGTCATGTAAAATCCTAATCCTAAAATACATATTTTACTACCAGTAGAAAGTAATTTTGATTTTGTAAGTCAGTGAAAACAAACTTAAATAGCATTCATCCTCATACAGGGCGCCGCCATTTTTGAAAATCGTGAAGTCAAATCCATGTAGACACTTGTCAATATACGTCTTTATACTTGGTCTCATGGTCCTAATTACTTTATAATCATACTTGTATGCATTTTGAAACTTAATAAAAAGAAGCGATTTGCAAATGTGTGACAGGAATGTAATATGTAGACATTTCATAGTTTTCCTATATGAATCATAATTCGCACTCACGCCCTAGTGTATGTCTCTGCATCATTACACTTAACGACGAAAACAATGATTCTCTTGAAAGCTACGACAACGTATTAAAAACAAAAATGCAAATATTAAAATTAAAGTTATAGGAGCAATGTCAGGCTATTACCTTCTTTGGGGAATGTATCCATCAATATCCACAAAAACATCTGCAAATTTCCCAAGTGATGTGTCTTTCAACAATCTAATATCTAATCAATATCCACAAAAACAAGTAATATATAATTCATTTGCAGATTTCCCAAGTGATGTGTCTTTTAACAGTGTAATATACGAAAACGTGATGTGTTGTTTCAGGTTATTCACATCGCTGTATAGTTTCATTGGTTACCCAAGATAGCACACCTGGCAACTAATTGCATAATGTGCGTCATTCTTTTTAAAAAGTTATTTAGTTAGCCAGTAATGAGCATCAATCAGTGTATTGGCGGTTGATCCTTGAAAGAAGGGCGTTGTTTTACATAGACACAGACACGACAGAGTGTACTCAGTATAGATTAGTAAATGTACATACATAAACACTACCTTTTGACAAATCCCCATTTATTTCCCCTTAAAACTAATTAATCAATCAGCGCGTTATCGGTTAATCCTTTGATCGATCCAGACAAAATAAATACCAAATGGAGGCCTTTGTCGGGTAATATATGTGGCGTTACCACTAATTATACCTGTTATATATTCATTAACTGAGCATCAAGTGAATGATGACAAATAACGTGTAGGTTTATACCACCTAACACGGATTACAACCTAGCGACACCAAGTGATTTTGACAGAATCGTCTATGAAAACAAGGGTTGTAACTAGAAAACTAGGCAAAGCAGGAGACAAAACTAAATGATTGTAGATTGTGAGAACATATAGCTTTCATTTTTCTCAACAGCTTTCGCGATTTCAGGTTTGTACCAACCTGTAAACGAAATAGTTCAACCCCTGAAATGTAGATGAATGCTGCACAGACCCTTGTTTCTATACCCACTATTACATCACGGAGACGCTCTGCTCTGATTGGTTGAAATTTCGTTTGCGGCTGAGAATTTTGCAATGTTGACAAAAAAGTCGATTTAAGATAATTAAAGATCGAAATGAGCAGTTTTAATGGCGGGGTTTCATTTATAACGATGTCAGCAAGTGATTTTGCACTTGTACCCTATTAGAGTATATGTGACCTTTAACCGTTTCACTGACAATTAGGAGATGCTTCACTAACACATTCAGATATTTAAAAATGAAAACACAAAGGTAAAGAATATATATACACTTTTTATTAAACATTATTATTTTGCGATATAATTGCATGATAACTACTAGTCTTTTTGAAATGAACAACCCTAATAAAACAACAGCAAACAAACATGGTCGCCATTAAGCTAACTCCGATGAAATCAAATGACTCCGAGCGACTCCTTTGTCAGTCGACTGTATCTGTCCCAACGAGGCGTATTCCTCCCATTATTTGACTGTGATTCCGAATGCTGTTATCTCTCTTGGAACTGCTGTTCAGGACGGGGACCAGTGATGACGTCGCAGATACACGCCTAGTCTGTCGTACCAGGGAGCCTATATAGAGTGTTATAGAGTATCCCTGGTCGTACAGACCCTAAAGCAAATATAATTACCTAAGGAGACCCATGCAAATCTAAAAGATGTGACAAGTCCAGATTCCCTCAGCTTCAGGAAAATGAATAAGTCAAAAAGTCTCAGGGCTCGATTTCAATATACTATTATTTTTTAACTATGAATTTGTTTCACTAAAATGGAGGTTGGGGGTTGGGGGTTGGGGGCTGGGGGTTGGGGTTGTAACCAGAACGATTCCGTGTCATATCGTGCCAGGCATCAGTGTTTATTCGTCCGCATTAACATATTTCCTGTTATTCCGTGGATACTAACTAATGCCCACTTGTTAACAAGCAATCCTCCCGAACTCTAACTTTGTATCCATTTGCAGAATCGCTGTCCGTACTCTGCCGTTCATTGTCATAGCAACCAAAGCGAACTTCCAGAGATCACTGTTATCGAGTAGTATGAATGGTAGGGGAGGCAACTCGCATCTACTTGCATTGTTTGGCTGGATAACGTACGTTTTGTCAGAACGTTCGTGGTTTTCCTGGCAGATGGATTACAATAGCTCGCGGGTTTGTATTCTATGCACAGTGCGCAGGACATACGTCTGTATAAGGGATCTTAAGGTATGATGGTGTTCATGTGTACAGTCCTTATGGTGTAATTGTCTTGTGGATGTTTGAACTGACATTTCGCGAATAGCGAATATACGAATGCAGTATCATCATTCTACTCGTAATCGAATTATCCTGAAGACAGGAAGGACCACGATATCCGTGTCGGTAATACAGTATCGCTCCCTTGAAATAATGTAATTCGTTTTATGGTGAAAATTTCAGTTTGTTTATGCCCATTGAAGATACGATGTCATTATGGTTTTGTACACGCTGGCATCAAATCGACATTGCAGGTGAATTTGTAGGTGGAATAGTGGGATTCTTATTCTGTTGGGGTCAGCAGATGCTGCCTTCAGTTAATATCATCTTACTTCTCACACTATACTTGTACTAATGCTAACTTGTCTTCAGTAGCCCACCCTTGTCATAAGACTATCAGAACATGTCTTCAGTAGCCCACCCTTGTCATAAGACTAACGGAATCCTGTGGTCAGGCTCTGTGACTTGGATGTCACATGTCATCGTATCGAAAATGCTCATGTCGATGCTCATGTTGATAACTGGATTGCCAATTATAGTTTGGTGTAACAAGAAGAAAACCCTAAAAATAAATAAACAGAATCAAGACCCATGTCCAGTGACGGATGGTCTCTGTTTACCTTCTGTGTAGGCAGCTTACAGAATGTATACAGGGTCTCGTTATGCTGACGATCTGTGTCCCATGTTGGAGACTCGGTGTCGACTCGGCTCCGTAATACAATACTCGCTCACAGCAGTCATTATATCACACGATGTAACTGGAAAAGAAAAAAAAAGAAATAAAAGAAAGAAAAAAAACACCCAGGGAAAATCACCCGCGCGCTGTTTGCAGCATATGTTGGAATAATTACTATCATAAATTATTATCTTAGATCGTATCACACTGAGCGGCATAACTGAATGAATGGTCTTTCTCCCCTGCAGAGCTGAATCCGTACATCTAGCCATTGTTTACAATACATTATCTGCAATACATGTATTTGCATTAATTCCGTATATATAATGATATCATTTGATTTGCTATGCTACTGCTCAATAAATAACTTACATAGTGCAAATTGTAGTTGGGTGTATATATCTAACGGATATACATCTGTTACATATTGGTGAAAACGTATGTATATTGAAATAACAGTATGGTGTATTCACGGTTTTGCCAGTTAAGTCTTATAAAGCAACAGTGAAAACGCATCATCGTTGCCAAACATATTTATACTGGGCAAAACAAGTTAGGGATATTGGTATTTTTGTGACTGATATTTTATGACAATGTCAGTGAATAAATACATACTTATTCATAATTTCAAAATTTACAAATATCCCTAACTATTGTTGTCCAGTATACTTTCATCACCACATGTATCAGCAAGGCAGACGAAAAGTGAGAAAAGTGTGAAAAAATATTCACAGATCAAAATGATAAGGCAATCATTGAGAAAACAATGTCGACTGCAGTTTTAACATTCGTTTGACGCTTTCCCCCTTGATCCGGTTTTGACATAGAGTTGCGTGTTATCTCAAATGTGAGAGATGTATTACTGAGGACGCCGTTAAAACCGGCATCTGTCCAATCCGGCATGTTGTAAACACCGGTATAAAATCTCAATCGCATCCCCAGCTTGTACATTTAATATCAGCTTTGGCACATTGTCTAAACCGGATTATTTCTTCAGCCCCAATGAGTGCCGGTTTAGACAGCTTCCACTGTATACCGAAAACTACATAGCGTTTTGTGAGCAGGTATGACTTGTACAGAACCGTGAGAGATCCAGTGCAAGTGCATATCTCCGTCTCAAACGATTTGTTCATTTTCCGAGACACGTCTCATTACAACTGGCAGCCAAGCAGATTTACTTAGGAATGAACCACTTAAAGTAAAGTCCTTGATATGATGGTCTGCAAAATATGTTTCCCAATGTGAAGGCGTCGGGCGGCTAGTATTGTCGATAAAGTGGTTAGGAGTATGAGCTCAAAGTAGATTTTTTGTTGGTTAGCTCACATTACATATATCTACATGGGAATTGTGAAAACACAGGAGTGAGCTTGGTGGGGATTGACTTTAAGGCCTGATCACACTGGTGATCTGTAACAAAGGCCAGTCTATATTTTTACAGTTACAAAGTTGATACGAGAAGTTGAATTGGTAAAAAAATGAAATATGTCTAAACTGATATTTGACATTTTATAATATATTTCGTGTCGCCACAAATAATCACAACAGGAAACAAAAATGAAAGATGTGAAACATTGCACCAAACTTTACAAATTACAAATTTATATTCTGTACAGTTCAGTTATGGCACTGTTGCTTTATAACAAATTAATTATTTTATCAATATCTCTATAAAGAATCCAAATGGTCACAATTCACAGAAATCATAGTACAGATATTACATTTTTTTCAAGATTCATTCCATGAGATACTCAAAGTGTATATAGCACAACATATGAATGTCTCCAAGCGCAAGTCCACGTTTCCGGGTGGACAGTTCTCACTGGTGGTCTTGGTACTTCTTTTTCTACTTAATCCAGTAATCCATGCTTAAGAGGCGACTAACAGGTCAGGCTAGTGGTCAGGCTCGCTGACCTTTTTGACACATGATATCGGTTCCAAATTGCCCACATCGGTGCTCATGCTGTTGGTCACTGGATTGTCTGGTCCAGACTAAATTATATACAGACCGCCGCCATATAGCTGCAATAGTGCTGACTACGGCGTAAAGCTAAACTGACTCACTCTTCTGCCTCTCCTGGTACAGAGTCTGACGGCACTTTCAGATCGTTGAGTTTTTGCTCGACCAACTGGAACTTTATCCTATCGAAAATGTCTGATTGGGCCAGTCTAACGGTCCTCTTTAATCTGCTACGACAACCATCCCAGCTGCTGTTTGTTCAGGGCCTGTCTGTGTGATGATTGTTCCACTCTCGCGACCATGAAGTCTGTGAGTTGCAGACATCTGTTGTCTTAAGACTGCTAGGATTTCGAGTCCGACATCTTCCGCCAAAACTGAAAAAAACAAAAAAGCATATACATTTAAGAAAAATACTTGGAAAGACATAGAAATGAAATAGTTTTTATGATATGATAATACATCATATGATTACATTTTTAATAAAAATAATAAAATGTTTTTAGGGGGGGGGGGGGGGGTTATGGTACGCTATTACATGTATATACCACAAACAAAAGGTATGGGAACATCCTAAAACTTGATAGGCATATACAGTGTTCCCAGAAATTATTGAGAAAATCTTTTTTTTTTTCTAATGATGTTAAGATTGGAAAAAGGGCTTTCACTACGCACTAAGCATACTAAATAAGGCAGACAACTCTTGAAGGCTTAGAAGGCAGCTCATTACGTCAAGAGTTATCTCCCTTGTCTGAGCAGACGGCTTCCTGTGTTGACATGGCAGAATTTACAGCAAGAGAGAAAAGAAAGCTCATTCTAGATGATTTTGAAAGGGGTGAGGCTGATGCTAAAGTGTTAGCTTGTAGACATGGTATTCCTCTGTCTACAGTATACAGAACTTTGAAGAATATTCAAACAGGAACCGGGATAGAGCACAAAGCAGGGGCAGGTCGGCCTAGGAAATTCAGTGTTGTGGATCGCCGAAGACTTGGGCAGATTGTGAGTAGGGGCAAATTGAAAAGTGTTGAGAACATCAGAAATGAAATGATTAGCAGAGGAAATCCTCAGGTATGCAATGAAACAGTTAGGCAGGAATTACAGAGACTTAATTGGGTGAAAAAACGTGGAATTCCCTCGCCGTTGATGAAAGATGCACAAAAGGAAAAACGTTTAAACTGGTGTCGGGCTCATGAAAATCAAGATTGGGAGAATGTTTTCTTTTCGGATGAAAGTTCTGTTTGGCTTTTCCCTAATTGTGTGAAAATTTGGACCAAAGATACTGTCAAACCTATCTACCAGCGACCAAAACATAGCCCGAAGTTTCACATGTGGGGTTGCATATCGGCTCGCGGAGTGACGCCATTGTGTGTTTTCACGGGAAACTTGACAAAAGAAAGATACGTTGACATTCTAAATGGTCACCTTCTTCCGACAGCACAAACATTGTATGAAGATGATTGGATTTTCCAGCATGATAATGACCCAAAACACACTGCACGCTACACAAAACAGTGGCTGTCGGGCGAAAATGTTCAAGTTTTAGACTGGCCCAGTTACAGCCCAGACCTAAACCCAATTGAGAATGTGTGGGGAGTCATGAAGGACAGAATAAACCAAAAGGGACTGAGAAATATTGAAGATATGAAGGCCGAGGTGGTCCAATATTGGGATACCCTGTCACACGATTACCTACAAACTTTGATGGGTAGTGTGCCTAGGCGTATTCAGGCATGCATTGCTGAGCGAGGAGGTCTAACAAAGTACTAAAACAAGACTGAGACTGTAAAAGGATGATGTTTTAGCATGTTTATGTAAGTAAAACGCCAGAAGTTAATAAACGTAATGTGTTACATGACGCAACATGATTCTCAATAATTTCTGGGAATACTATATACTAACGTAAACGTAATGAGGTCACACTTGCTTATGTGTTTTGCAGCTAGAGACGAAATTATTACTCTCGAACAAGTGTGGCATATGACTTATACGAAACGAGTGTGAAATTTGGTAATGCCCGGGCTTGAGCATTTTGGGATATCATGGCAGGTGTTAAACAAGTCAGCGAACCTGACTACCCGATCCCGTTACACGCCTCTTAGGACAAGCATGGGTGAAGCATAGCCAAGTTTTGGAGCAGGTGTAAGGTTGTCAGAATGCATTTAACTAATTGAAGAAATTTATTTGAAAAACATACGCCATCTTGTTTACATGCCATAAATTCGGTAGCGTTCTTTGAATAATATAGAATAATATTTTGTATATTTAACATGGCGGTAAGATGGATAGGTTGCATATTTCTCAGCGCGGGGTGACATGACTACAGAGAGTCGTACATAAGACCATATTACCCTCGAGAGAGACATACAACTTATAATGTACACATATGATATAATATATATATATGACACCGCATGGTTATGTTTCATGGTATGGGTAATAAATTATGTTGTGTATGAGGTGAATATGCCCACTATGCGTTTACACGCTGTAACCTACAGTACACTAGTTTAATTAGTTATGAAACACGTGGTGAACGTGTTGGAACAGATACATGAAAATGACTAATGGCTTCGACAGAACGTGCCCTCTGAAATAAGAGACCAGCTAGTAGTTGTGTCGTTTGAAGCGTAAGGGCGAGAACTTTGTGAATGCATGCATAGACTTGCCGTAAGTCTCCCCAAACAGTTTCTCCATTTTGCGACACTCGGTTAGATATATTTGAGAAGAAAATAAAATAATATATGCTAGACAGTAGGTGTAGTTCAGGGACGGAGCCAGCTTACCAAGAGACAACGAAAATTCGATATATTACATACAGTGTATGTCTACGTTAGTCTATGATGCACCCAACACATGGCAACCATGGTCTGGGATATAGGATAGTTTACGGTTCTTTCATAGTTTTCAGTGCTCAACAACGTCAGACTTCAAGTCGATATTTCGATTACTGTATGTTGTAATTTATGGTACAAGTGTTATGGTTGGCACTGTCAAGAAAGTGCGTAATGGCACAGGTACATATGACGAATGTGAGCCCGATATAGCGTCAATAATGCACCTTTGTTCAAACGAGCCGCAGGTGATTGAACTTCAACAGCCAACGGGCTTGATAATGGTCCGTTGTCAAGCATTTTGCGGGCATTGTCAAGTTACAGTGGCACGCTCATTTCTGATAACGTGCGGGCGTTTTAATGATAATTCTATCCAGTTGAACTACTACTATACGATATAATCATTTCTACTGACAAGTATGAAAGATTTGTGGTTGAATTGATATGTTATATACTACCTCAAACTTAAAGAATTAAAGAATTCATTGTGTGTGTGTGTGTGTGTGTGTGTGTGTGTGTGAGAGAGAGAGAGAGAGAGAGAGAGAGAGAGAGAGAGGAAATGCTCCTTTCCAAAGACTTGTCAACAGACTGGGTGGCCCACAGATGTATACGGTTAGTCGAATTCTCTTATTTTCAGCGTGTACACGAAATAGTTCCAGTTCCACCTTAACACTTGACCAATGAAACAAATATAACACGCATGATTAGGTTTCCAGAAGTCCAAGTATGTAGTGTTGCTGTTTCATATTATGAAGAACAAAAATCCTTAAGAAATGCATACTGGACAGAAGTAGTTAGGAACATATGTAAATTTTGAAATTATGAATAACGATCTGTTTATTTATTGGCAATCTGATGAAATATCAATCTTAAAAATACCAATATCCTTAGATTATTTTGTCCAGTATATAAAAGCAGTTATAAAGTAGGCCCGTGGAACGCGCATAAATACATGTAAACTAAGATGCGAGAGTCACTGGGGTGGTTAGTGCACCCTGTCTGTGGGATGCATACAACAGAGGGCATTGTGCCAGTTTGTATTTTTTGTGGTATAAAAGTGGAAGGGCGTTTTTTTCGTGATATCAAATTGGAAAGACGGCCTATGCAGTGAGATATCGCTGTCATGTAAAACGTTTATAATAGTTGCGTGAGCTTGCGTGGTTCGCCTGGATGTGGGCGAGACTGTCGAGAGCCACGCTGCATAACTCCGGTATATTTATTAGTAAAACAAGGGAGAGATAGGTTATCCCTGGTGAAGCCAGCACGCAGGGAGACGAGACGTCATTCGAAAGTCCGAATTCAGCATGCTTTCCTGACTGCGACTGTAGGTTACATAAATATTGTAAGCCCACAGACAATATAATCTATTACATGGTAACTGATTAGCATATCTAACTGACAAGAGGGTGTGCTACATTCCAATAGATAAGCATACATGTTGGTTGCTATTGATAAGTTTTGCAGTGTAACGGACGTGATAGAGAGGGGCAGATCATTATCTCAGGACCTGCTTGCATGTCATATCGACCTGAACCCCCTCCAAAGGTGCCACCGTTGTTCAGATTTCGATCAGCAAGGACTGATTTTTGACATACAGGTGCTTGCTGTGCAGCTAGGATTGGATTAAATTTTTTACATTCCTCTGTTTCCCTAATTATATCTCAAGAAAAAGGTATAAAACAAAGACAATATTTCTTAAAAAGACCATCTGTGTTTTTTGCAACTGAGTTTTTAGCCAGTTTTTTTCAGTGCATTGAAAATATTGTATCGTGTAAATCAGTAATCATGTGAAATATGTCTGATATACTTGTGCTCCCTGTTACATAAATATTGTAAGTACGGACCTTGTTCATATTGAAACTGTTATGGTTAATGTCATAACTTTTTGTAATTCTTTACCTTGTGCGATGGTGACGCCCTTTTCTGTTTCATGCATAATGGTGCACAATTTTGTTAATTCCTAACACCTATTATTAAGATCAGTAAGACAACTATACACTTGGCATCTCAAGTGGAAAGTGGATGTGAATCCCGAAACAAACTATTAACTAGCTTTTCTTGACGCTTAACGGCACTAGTATTTCTGTGGCTGTCCGTGGGGAATTTAACTCGGGGTAGAGGATGGCTACTCACACCAACACCACACAACATACAAAGATCTGAAGCAGAGTTTCGATGTGTTTACTACCAGTCCCAGATATTCTCTGACATAATACATAATACATAATACATAATTCATCATACATCATACATCATACATCATACATCATACATCATACATACAACTTGAACTTCACCAGAATATGGAGTGACACAGAACTTCAGTCTTAAAAATAACTTGGATGTCAAAGAAATAGAAATATTGGCCAACATACCTGAAGCAGAGTTTCGATGTGTTTACTACCAGTCCCAGATATTCTCTGGTTTGGGTCTGGGACTGGGCTGCTTATAAAGACAGGTATGTCGGCAATTCAATGTATCAATGTCAGTAAATTATGTAATGAATACAGATAGTGGCTTTATCTATCTGGGTTTGAGGTAATGTTGAACAAAAAGACCGGCTGTAGTTTGGGGATAACCTGTTCGTATAGCCCTTTGACTTTAAAATACGATAATATGTTATAAATTTGACCGGGAGATGAATTTAGTTTTACTACATTAAAGGTCACATGCAACCAAAAAATCAAACATAATTAAAACACATTTATCACTTATTCATGACATATAATATACACTGCTGCTTTTAAAAAAACAAATAAACACAATTATAAGCGTACAATCGCGATTCAAAAGTGCAATATTTTGTACTTGGGCTTACTTCCCCCGAAACGAAGTCCTCGGGAGACCGAACCCAGCCATAGCGGGTGGATATGCACTCAAGTGAAACGACGGCTTCCGATTGGCTGTTTCATTTGCTGATATGCTAGGTTTCATTGTGTGTACAGAAAGATGATCTGTCTGATGGACATTTTAGAAGTATAGCCAGTCACCAGGAAGTAAAATTCTTTATGGATAACAACTTCTTTTAGTGTACTTGATCCGTCGTTTCAGTATGGATTCATATACTGTTGTCAAACAAAATCATATACACTGAAAGAAGTTGTTATCCATGAAGAATGTATATAGAGATGTTGGGTTTGGAAAATACATATTCTCTGAATTTGCGCTCGATCCAATAACAAAATCATGTCAGAAGAGATAGTAAACTACTGCGCGGCTGGAATCTGTCATTCGTCCAAGTACAAAGCAGGACTTGAAACTGACAAGAGTTTGCACCAGTTTCCGTCAGATCCAGTCATCCGAAAAAGATGGATGTAGTTTGTTTGCAACCCACAGACATAAAAACATGTCATGTATATCACACGTGCCTAATTACATAATGTGGCAGACACGGGACTCGGGTGCACGAGTCATAAATCAGCTTATTTTCTTTATGTCGTATAGTCTGATGGGTGTTAAGTTCAAATCGCACGTGGTCAATGATTGAAGCTGTGTATTGCAGGTTGTCTTTAGCAGACAGGCAGGCAGACATATAGGTGTGAATAAACCAGACACTGAGCTTTCTCTGTGACAGAGACTGCTCACCACAATCAACATGAATTTTTTTACGTAACGAGCAGATCATTTACTTGTTTGTGCACACAACCAAGATTAGACTACTGCTCACGACCTCAGTATGCATACTGTTTCAAAGCTCCGCGAATCTATTCACTGCGCATGCGTTATGGACGCAGCGCAGCACAGCTGTTGAAACCAGTTCCCCCCCCCCCCCCTCTCCCCCCCAGCGCTGAGGGGAATTTAGTGAAATGTTTGAACTCCAATTTCGCGGGCTTTTTTTCATCGCGTTTTTTTCAACTTCATAGATTGAATTGGCATTTTTTATGATTTGTTTCGGTAATTGCATACCAAAAGATACCAGAATCTGCAAAGTTGTGTTTTACGTTGCATGTGACCTTTAAGCTCCGTTAAACTTGGTTGATCTAAATATTGTGAAATGTTTGGTTTCGAAACTGGAGTTTGACAATTACCCTAAAGGGCAAAAATTGATAAATTTTGGCATGCTAACAAAACCATAGGCTAACACGTGTCAGTGAAGATCCGAGTTAGACTGGATCTTCAGCAACTTCTGTTTGTTTTAAGAGGCGATCAACAGGACCGGATGCTCAGCGGAGTCGCTGACATTGTTGTTGGATGTAATTGCCCATTTATTATGCTCATGATGTTAATCACTAGATTGTCAGGTTCCGAATATCGGTGTTCTGATGGAACTATTGACTTTCTTTTTGGTAATGTGAATGGTTTAAATTCCAAAATCTGTGAAAGTGACTTTTTGAATTATTTACCCCATTTCAAAATTGTACGTTTGGAGAATCATTTGTTGACAATATTTCCAATGTTGATTAGTTGCATGACTATGATGTCATTTATAACCAATGTTTTGTCCGAGTATGGTCGACTCTGGTGGTGTCAGCACAGATGTTCATCGATCTCTCATCGAATCGTGTAAATTGTGGAAATCTGATTTTGTCATTTGTGTATGTATAAAATTCATTAAGTCGATATGTACATATATCCTACCATTGGGTTCATCCTACTATAAGGCTCTGTAATGCACTTAGTCTTGATTATGTTGACCCTTCTACATTGTTGTGGCAGTCTTCCCGCTCCTTATCTACTAGTTTAGTATAATAATATTCTATCTGCAGGTACTTTCCTTCTTGTATTGTGTAAAGGTTTGGTTGTTCCACTCCATAGGATGGGACAGTATGATTGTGTGGATATGATTATCGAGGTATATACCACATGGATTCTTTTGGGAAGATAATTTCGATCGTTGTCAGTAGACGTCTGCGCAGTTTGCTCATTTCTTTGACAGCATTGCGAGATCGCAAGCGGGATTTGGAAAGGGACATTGTACTATGGATACTTTAGAAATGCCTTGTACAAGAATATCTGTCTAAAAGTGGGGGTAGATTTTTCTGTTTGCATGTGGATTTCAAAAAGGTTTGGTTATTATGGTTTTCAGTTGTGAAAAAGGGGGTTTATGGAAAGCTGCTGCTGGTTTTACAAAATATGTACTTTCAGGTAAAAGAATCTGTTGGAATAATATGTTGGTAGTTCTGTAACAGAGTATTTGATTGCTTAAGTGGAGTAAGACAAGGATGTGTCCTCAGTCCATTTTTTTCAGAGTTTATCTCAGAATCTATGACAGAAGATTCTGATGTCAGAGGTATATTTATCGGTAAAGTTTATTTGGAGTTGTTATTTTTATTGTTGTTGTAGGGTGATGATATGTGATGCTAACTTGAAGAATGTGTTCGATTTTAAATGCAAGGTATGCTAATGTGAAAGCTTGTTTACGTCGTGGTAATGATAAGACTTCTTGTTTACGACTGTCCCATTGGATTAAGACAAAGATGTGTTGTGGGCCCAATTCTATTTTTTCATGTTTATCAACGAACTGTACTGTGATATTATCGCAAATGGTAAGCATGGTGTCCAAATGTTTCCAGATCTCTTAGAACTTTTTATGCTTTCATTTGCCGATGACGTTATTCTTCTGTCAGAATCTGCAGTTCTAACCTCGGGAATGTTGAAACATTCCCGTGCTTCAAATACTCAATAACTCCCGGAAATTGACCAACACATGATGTTTATCGACATTGTAAACGAAAAGGGATTTTACTGTCTGCACTCGTTTACATCGAGTAGGGGTACAACAGTGAAGTGTCATCAGCTGGCCGTATCAGCTGGTTCCCATGGTAGCATCTGGAGTTGCTCATTTGTGACGTCATTCTAACTTTACGTCACAATATAATTTGAATTACGTCATCACTGTTGATGACACAACAAAACTATTGTTAACGTGTCAGTACGCAGTGAATAGTCTTGCAGTTTCCGGGAATCTAATACAATTTGATCATGTTTTTCAACCAATCAGATTACAGAACTCAGTAACTTTTGGTTTACAATCCGCAGTCAACGATGTGCCAGGTGTGTAAGTAATCATGTCTGGAGTAGACAATCTAGATATCAACAACGTGTATATTTATCTACGCTACTGGGACACGATGAGCTGGCAACCGCGTAGGCGACCTTGACCGCCTGTCCTGTTAGTCACCTCTTCCGACCAGCATGCGTTGCTGAAGACAAATTCTAACCTCGATCTTCAAGGGTTTTAACAAAACTGAGAGAGGCTTATAGACTTATCTTATCTAAACCATGCAACAGTAGAAAGCTTTACATTGTAACACGAGAACAAAACAAATACAAAACATGAACACACTGACACAGTCATGGCAAATATTGGTGAACGAATGCGTATATTTGATATCGAGTACAATGGCAAGTCAGAAGTTAACGTAATATTCGTCTGAATCCTTACATCAAGTTAAACAGTAACAAAATACATTCTTTGCTGTCTTTTGATTTTGTTGACAGTGTTTGAAACGCCTTGTCTGGGGCGGTGGGGTATCCAAGTGGTTAAAACGTTCGTTCGTCACACCAAAGACCCTGGTTCGATTCCACAAAGCCCATTTCTGTTATAAGTCAACGTGACGTCGCTGGAATGTTGCTCAAAGACACGCATTTCTTGTTTGGACATTTTGTTGTGATAAATAACACACAGCTATGTTAAAGTAAAACAGTCATGTATGGGGGAAGCAATATCAATATTTTAGTGACCGTAAATCGTGAATCGAATTCATGAAGGGATACCATGAACCATAACGTTCCCAATGCATATCGAGAGTAGAAACATCTTTGTTTTTGTTGTGCAATGAAGATTCTGATGTCCATTTCATCTTGCGCTTCGGATATACAAACATTGAGAATAAGTTCGAACCAATTGTCCCATTACTAGTACCTATCTCAGAAGCGTAAGCTAATGGTAAAAGCCATGACGGTTCTCTTCCGCACACGATACAGTGTATGAAGCTGTTCATGGTGCCCATTGCTTAGTATTGTGGTAACATGGCAAAGAAGAAGGAAACAATATCTATTAATTAACTGTAAATACCTGTTCCTGTTACCATGGTGACATGAAAATATTTACATTATATATTGGCATGGCTAAAGAGGGTCATTGTGCACAACATGTATGATAACGTTCACTGCATTGTACATAGTTCTCGTGTAAATAAGTGCTTACGTTGTACAGGCAATGGAGCCACGGACATTTTCACCTGCAGTTGGTCACCTGTAGTGTTGTACAGATCCTTATTTAATTTGAATGGCAGCCAGATAAACACCCAGTTCAGTAGGAAAACGGACCCTAGTGGTTAAGGGGTTCGCTCGTCGCGCCCCCTCATTCCCCATGGGGGTACATTGCGTGGAGCCCACTACTGGTGTCTCCAGGCATGATATTGCTGGAATGTTGCTAGAAGTGTCTTAAGACCATACTCACTCAGCCCGAAAGAGACTGGACCTAGATTTTCAAAGTTCTCATAGCGCTAAGACAGTCGTAAGTGCCATACGCTAGCAATAACTTACGACGAACCAGAACAGCACAACAATCTGGCAAGCTATTCACTCAGCGTTTGTAGCCCTACCAACTTCGTAAGCCCCTACTTAACACATTGGCTTCGAACGAAGTTAAGATTTTTTAGGGCTACGAACGTTTCGAGCATACGGGCTCAATACTTCAGTGAGAAGATGTAACCCCAATTATGACAGACATTAAGTTTTACCTCTTCCTAAACGTCACAATGTTGACTTTGTGTTTAGTATTATATACGTAACACGATAAAGGAACATCACCATTTATGACAAGGACGTAAAATAACCCACGTTTTTATTAATATTTGCCGACAGCTCCGCCCATGATAAAGATGATATGTCCATGTACCTCTTGTACGTAATCATTAGAGCGAAAGTCAGCACTGAAAACATGTTCTCTCTTCCAAACATCATTTACACCGACTAATATATTCGTTTGTGGACCCTGGATTATCCAAATGAATGTGACAGTACAGTTTACAGAGTAATGACAATAATATGATGTTATGTCTTGGCGTATAAAAGGTGTTTTGTCCGGCCATTAGATATGTGAGTGGCCCCCGAATACAACGTAAACCCAACGTAGATGATAGTAAATGCTTTGTTCACAGTCGTGACACTGTGTTTCACATTATATACGGAACATAAAGGTGAAAAAGAGACAGAACACACATTCACATACCATCCATTATTTATTGACATTTAACCGACAGACCCGTCCATGAAACAAATGTTTTTATGTGTCTGTGTGTGTGTTTTCAGACATACTCTTGCTTACATAATGTATTAAAAAGAATCACCTTTGATTTTACTTTTTGCGTTACCAACAAAACGGGGCAGGGCAGTCTGACATTAGGCGAGTAAAGACCGAGGACAGGCGCTCCTGATAGTGCAGAGTTACACAGTTACGAGATCTTACAGTAACTGACAGGTTGTGTAAACACAGAAACAGACAACACCGAGCATGTTAGTGACACGCGATCACCCCACTTCAGTGTTCGCGGTAGGTTTTGTAGGAGTGCATGCAGGAATGAAGTTATAAAATGTAGTTCATTTTTTATGCGTGATATTTTCATAACAATCCTTTCAAAATTTCTTGTTTTTTTCTATATTGCGGTTTAATGGTACTTTTTTAAATTAAGCATATGAGAATCCGAAAGAATGCACTCAAAATAATTTGTACGTGTTTTTATTATTATTTTGCTTGAAATATGCAGGTTTCTGCGTTAACGCGTACACTGCCATCTGTATCTAGTAACAAGGACGGGTATCTAGACTTTTTTAAATGTAAGAGCTTTAATGATTCCACTCACGTTATATTTAAACATTATTTTACATAATTATATATTTGTATTTAACTCAAACTCAGGCTATGAAACATCCTGACCCGTGAAGGTTTAGGGGGTAGAATAGGCCTTCAACAACCGATGTTTGCCATAAAAGGCGACTTTGCTTGTCGTAAGAGGCGACTAAGGGGATCGGGTGGTCACACTCGCTGACCTGTCTGACACATGTCATCGGTTCCCAATTGTGAAGATCGATGCTCATGTTGTTGGTCACTGGATTCTTTGGTCCAGACTCGATTATTTACAGACCGCCGCCGTATTGCTTGAATATTGCTGAGTTCAACGTAAAACTAAACTCACTCACTCACTCACTCACTATCCTACGAGATGTACCTGAGAACTTGGCAATATTTTCCAAAAAAATAATTCTTTTTTCAGCATCGTACAAATACACACGCACACACACACACACACACACACACACACACACACACACACACACACACACACACACACACACACACACACACACACACACACACACACACAAGCAAACAAACAAGCAAACAATAACACATGGCTGTAAAATTGTTCATTAATTGGTCAATTTAAATCAGACTCGCTCATGTTATATTGCATTATGAATTAACGCCCTTCTGAATCAAATGTTCTTATTAGTATTCTGATTAAGGATTGTCCCATCGAAGATGGGTACCTTTGGATGCGATATTCCGTAAGAGAGTGCTAACTGGATCGAGTTGTCAGGTTCGCTTTCATGGGTGACGCATGTCACCGATTCCCAACTGCGCAGAGAGGTATTGATGCTGTTGATCACTGAATTAGTTACTGACCGCTGCCATACATCTGGAATATTGATGAGTGCGGCTCCTATGCAACGAAGATAGGTTTGAAGGTACCCATCTTCTTTATCGGAATATTAATAAGAACATTTGATTCAGAAGGGCGTTAATTCAGTTAAATCCGTTATGGTCGATTTAGGAGCACGTTAATTCAGTTAAATCCGCTATGGTTATGCAATTATGCAATTAGCAATATCACGGCTAGGAAGGTATACTAGAAATTGGCATCGCACATTGTACAGTAAGGGAATGGAACCCGGACCTCTAGATTGACGATCATGTGCTGTAAACACTTGGCTATCTACTCGAGTGAGTGAGTAAATTTCCTTTTTCACGCCGCTTTCAGCAATGCTTGACACTACGAACTCTATGAAAGACAAATCAAACGTACAATATCAACATTTGAAGGACGTGTTTTGTTTTGTGTTTAGACAATAGTTAATGAAGTATTTTATTTATTTATTTCCAGCGATCAGAAGAATGACGAAAGACAACGAAAAGAAGGAAGTGATATCACCAGAGAAACAAGATAAGAAGAGCAGAAATAAGTTACCCATAGACAGAGGATGGGCTTGGGTTATTGTATTGGGTGAGTTCAATCTCAATACATGTAAGTTTGTTCAGTGAGGGTAATATACTGAGTGAAAAAAGAAACTTCATTAATTTTTGAAAAATTAATTCGTCGTGCAATTGACGTTAGTGTCAAATCAGGATTTGCACATGCAGTCGATCACGTGAACTTTGCATCGAAGTTTTCTTCATTTGCATTGGTTTTCTTTCGTTTGCACTGGCCACAAGATTTGAAAAAAAGAACCCACTTTTAAACCACAGTTCTAACGGTACTTTAAATGCCACGATTGTCAAATGTGCAACGTGAACGTGCGGTTGGCATGTTGCAAGCGGAAAGATCAGTTATTAACGTCGCAAGAACAATGGGATACTGCCGTCGTACTGTGTATGACTTGCCAGGTCGTCTACAACAAACTGGCACCACTTCTGATCGCCCAAGGTCGGGTCGTCAACGTGTGACGTGACGAACAGAAGACCGACAAATCGTCCTACGTCACCTTCGTGACAGATTTCTGCCGGCTACACGAACTAAGGCTGAGATGTTTAGAGGTCGTCTGTCGTCACAGACCATTCGAAATCGGTTACGGGCTGCCAATCTCCATTCTCGACGTCCGTATCGTGGGCCAATATTGACGTTGTTTCATCAACATCAAAGTCTGTTATGGCCCCAGCGTTACCTCCGAGGGACCCAGAGAGATTGGAATCGAGTCGTCTTTAGCGATGAATCCAGGTTTACCCTCAGATTCGCGGACGGTAGGCACAGAATCTGGAGACGACGTTGTGAACGGTATGTCTAATGTTGTGTACAGGAAGTCGCCAGATTCGGGGGTGGAAGTTGCATGCTGTAGGATGATTTCTGTGGAAACAACCGTTCCCGACTTCTGGTCATCCGTGGAAACCTCACAGCTGCTGCTTACCGCGACCACGTGCTCGCCCCTGAATTCGTTCCTTTCCTCATGGCCTAGGACTACAGATCCAGCACTGAAAATGCTCGGGCGCATACCGCGATGTTGACACGAAATTTCCTTCAAAACGCTGGAATCAATGTCATGGACTGGCCATCGAGGTCCCCTGACTTTAATCCAACAGAGCACGTTTGGCTTCGTGGTCTTAGGAACCAACCTCAGAATTTGCAGGAACTTGCCGCTGCCTTGTAAGAGCAATGGCGTAGAATCCCCAATCACGTGTTCACAAGCATCGGGCAGTCAATGATGAGACGGTGTTTGGCAGTGATGAATGCGCGGGGAAGCCACACACAATACTGAACGGAGAAATTTCGAATTTTTATCTTGTGACTTAACATGAGTACATCTCACAGATCTTAGCAATGAAATAATAACAACTTAACCAATATACCATCTCTTGTTCTTTTATAGAGCCCTGAAGAAAGAATGTGAATTTTTTTTGGACTCAGTATATTTAGTCACCATGGCCCATGTTCGTAGTTGTTGAAGCCTATAAATTGAAACATAGTAGTGGTGGTACGGGTGGCTGTTGCTACGCTAGTAAAGGTTGTACAGGGTTGCCACCATTGGAAATTGGCCAACATGTGATGACATCGAGACAAGTACAGCAGTGCAGTGTGATCAGCTGTCCGTTACAGCTGGTTCCCTGGTAGCATCATTCATTTGTGACGTCATTCCTACTTAACGTCACAGTATGATTTGTATGACATCACCACTGCTGACGGTACAACTGAACAATTTCTTCGTGTCAATGTGTAAAGGAAAGTCTTGCAATTTCCGGGAAACGAATACCATTCGATAAGGTTTTTCAACCAATCATTACAGAACACGGTGACGTTTCGTTTACAATATAACCCAGTGTGATCGTCATTGTCAGGTTCTGTTATTCGAGTCATACAACTAATGTAGCGGCATGGTCATACGAGACTCAGAAATGCAGACGCAGAAATAAACATATTGTGTCACAAAAGATGCATAATAATATTCTTTGTAACAGACTCACGACGAAATCGTGAAAGTTCCTGAGATCGAAGTGATGACGTCTTGGGTTATGTTCAGTGAAAGGGAACATAGGCAAGTATCGAGGATACATCAAGCCATGTCCGATCTTCGTGATCAGTGAAGAATGTATTTATCTTACCGAACTGCTCAATGTTAATTTTGAACTGTTTGAAGCATGGCTATCGGATCGCACTCTTCAGCAAACCTGTGTGAATCAAACGATTCGAATCTTGTATCTTGCAGTCTTTTCCTCACAGGCATTGTCTTAGTAAAGTCACTGCGGTGTAATTCCCCTTCCTGATATTCTCATGGACTACATTTGAACGTTTTGTCAAAATTCATTCATTGGAATGCGTGGCAAATCATTTCGTGGCCATCGCTAAATTTTGCAGACGACACTAGCAAAGCAAATTTTGAGTCATCTCCCTTCATCGATTTGCATTTGCAAACATAATTTCCGCGAAATATTATGCGTGATTCAATGTTTTTCGAGATAAATAAGTACTACCACGAAATACCGACTTAATTGCCATGGGCAGCCGGGTACATTGTAATATACCTCGCTTGTAAGTGAGATACATTGAAAATAATACAATAGCGCTTAAACAATCAGATACGTCCCATAAGAACCCTTTATATTCGTAATTGAGGGTCGCCTGGACCCCAAGTGTTGTAGGGTAAGGTTAAAAACTGAAGACGGTCAATGCAAAACGAGCTACAAATAAATACACCGCACTGATTTCACCATACAGTTGTGCGTTTTAGTCGCCTATGATTTCTCAACGCCTTTCTAGTCACCAAAACATGAACACACTCTAAGACAGCTGAAATAAGGTTGAAGTGCTCCCAACAAAAGTTGTTGATTCACCTCTCCGATTTAGAACATGCACATTGCAAAGTTGAACATTCTTTTAAATCTTAAGCCGATAGAGAGAACATCACACAATGACGCTATTTCTGTTGTCACCATGACAATGTTACCTTGTACACCATAATATATTCCTTCCATCTTTTCCTTTTTATACAACAGCCACATTTTCCATCAACTTGATTCAAATTGGCATGTATCGGTCGTTTGGCATCCTATTCGTGGAATTTCTGGACGAATTCAAAGCACCAACGTCTGTGACGTCATTAGTCATGGGGATGTATTCTGCAGCGTATAGCCTAACAGGTAAGTCGAGTGTCAGTTGACTTGACTTTGTCTTTAGTGTAGTGTGTGAGAAATGATCGTAACCAACGCATGCTTAAAGATCACATATACTCTAGGGGGTGCAGATGCATAAACGACTCATTGACATCGTTATAAATGAAACCAGCTAGTCATTAAAACTGCTCGGTTCGATCTTTAATTACCTTAAATCGACCTTTTTGGCAGCAGTGCACAATTCTCAGCCGCAAACGAAATTTCAACCAATCATTTAGTTTTGTCTCCTGCTTTGCCTAGTTTCCGAGTTACAACTCTTGTTTTCATGGACGATTCTGTCAAAATCGCTTGGTGTCGCTAGGCTGTAATCCGTGTTGTCATCATTCACTTGATGCTCAGTTAATGAATTTATAACAGGTATAATTAGTGGTAACGCCACTTAGATTACCCGACAAGGGTCCCCATTTGGCATTTCTTGTATCTGGATCGATCAAAGCATTAACCGATAACACGCTGATTGATTAATTACCTGTATGCGATTTAAATGGGGATTTGTCAAAAGGTAGTGTTTATGCCTGTACATTTACTAATCTATACTGAACACACTCTGTCGTGTCTGTGTCTATGTAAAAACAACAACCTGCTTTCAAAGGATTAACCGCCCATACATTGATTGATTGCTCATTATTGGCTAACTAAATAACTTTTTATTATTACTTTTTTTAAAAGAATGACGCACATTATGCAAATAGTTGAAAAATCTGAAACGATACATCACTTTTCCGTATGTTAGATTGTTGAAAGACACATCACTTGGGAAATTTGCAGATGTTTTTGTGGATATTGATGGATACATTGCTCGAAAAATGTAATAGCCTGACATTGCTCCTATAACTTTAATTTGTTTTAATTTTAATATTTGTATTTTGTTTTTTTAAGTTGTAACTTTGAACAACATCATTGTTTTCGTCGTTAAGTGTAATGATACAGACGACATACACTAGGGCGTGCGTACGAATTATGATTCAAATAGGCAAACGATAAAATGTCTAGATATTACATTCCTGTCGTACATTCACAGATTGCTTCTTTTTATTAAGTTTCAAAATGCATACGAGTATGATTATAAAGTAATTAGGATAATGAGACCAAATATAAATACGTATATTGACAAGTGTCTACATACCAGTGAGTGAACGTTTACAAACTAAGTAAATTTAGCAAGTGAAGAAATTTATCGCGCAGTATTTTCACCTCGACCCCAACCTCACTTATGTTATGTTAGAGGTTGTGCCATGCAAACTCCTTTTGGTCATGATTCAAATGCATATTCAACTACTAGTAGAAAATAGTTTTTCTTACTCGATGAAAACAAACCTTAATATCATTAATTCAAATGGACTTTAGTGGAAATCTGTGCATAGTGACACCATCACCCGATCCCAAGGAGCAATTGACAGCCACACAACAATTCGACATGTCTTTGGTGACGTCGAGAAATCAGCAAAATGACGAGCTTCCTACACATTTTCCATACAACTAACTGAAAATCGTTCCTTATATGACGTCACTGTAGGGCTCTGGCTACAGAGTTACGTAACCTGTCTGTGGTTTCGTTTGCGGGCGAGAGGGATGCAGACGGCTTTTTAGCAACTTTTAAGCGCTTGGTATTAATTAACCACAAGTTTTGTTACACAAGAATGGTGTTCCGTTTATGACTAACCAGAAGTCTTTCATATGCAGTGGTAAACAGAGCGCCAAAAATTGAGCTTATTATTCATTGTTTAAGAACTGGTTCAGCGATGAGGATCGCCGACTTCCTCATGCATCACAGTATTAGCAGGCCCAGATACGACTACTTACATACCGCTGTTATATAGCTGCAATATTGTTGAGGTCGCCTGTAAATAACTAAGAAGCAAAACAAACAAAAACATGTAAACGTTAATGGTGGTTAATGATGTTTTGTATCCGCCCTGTTAGTATGTTGTGCGTTCTTGTCACATTAACCAGGTGGAACTTATATGGTTGTTTTCAAGAACTAACAAGAATATGATATTAAGTTTTCACCCATGTTTGTTTTGACTGTCCTTTTGGGGGAAACATTTCAGCTTTGGTTGGACTCAATTTTCTGCTGGAGAGATTCAGCATCCGGTTCACATGTCTGCTTGGTGGCATCTTGATGTCCCTCGGAGGCATCCTCAGCTACTTTGCCATGAACCTTGAATACCTCATCTTCACTCAGAGTATTCTGCCAGGTGAGTTGCAATCCGTACATAAATATGTGCCCCGTGATGATCCAGATAAGAAGTTATTCTATACTTGTTGTGAGAGGCGACTAAGGGAATCGATGCTCATGACGTTGAAGTCTGGATTGTTGAGTTCAGATTCGATTCACAGGCCGCCGCAACACAGCTGGAATATTGCTGAGTTAGGTGTTAAACAACAAACCAACCAACCGACATAGCTATATGTAATAACTGCTTGTCATAAGAGGCGACAAACGTGATCAGGGGTGTAAAGTTCGCTGTCCTGGTTGATGCATGTCATCGTGTCCAATATGCGTTCATCATCACTGGATTGTTTGGTCCAGACAAGATTATTTGCAGACCCCCTTCCTATACCTGGCAACAGCTATGGGATAGCCTTGTACTTAACGCCTACGCTCGTCACCTTGGAGATCCGTGTACGATTCCCCAAATGGATACAATACGTGAAGCTCTGGTCACTCTCGCCGTGACATTGCTTGGATATTGCTAAAAGCGGCATAAAACTAGACTCACTTACTCCCTCTTATACCTGAGAAGTTGCTGTACATATAAAGATAAACGTGGCATTTTGCTAACGGTATTTGTCCTGATTAATGCTCTATCTTGAAAGCTGTGCCTTCATTATATGCATATGACATTGTCGACAGTACTGCCTTGTTGATGAACTGGTAATACCGATAACAATTTCAGGGATGGGTTCCGCGTTACTCTATGGTCCGGGTATGGTCATCGTTGGGCAGTATTTCGACAAGAGAACTGCCCTTGGCCAGGCTATCGGCAGCTGTGGAGCGAGCATCGGTGGGATGTCTATACCTCAGATAATAAGATACCTCCTGACACAGTACGGACTACGAGGCACAATGTTAATCGGCGGAGCCATACAAATGGAGATTCTCATATTTGCTCTTTTGTACAGGCCAGCCCCAATTAGACCAAAGGAAGATCAAACAGAAGAAACTATACTCAGGGAAACCCCTAGCGGTTTGAAACACGGCGACAGCGACTCTAACGTTTCCGAGAATGGCGCTCATGCATCTCAGAATTACATTGGAGGGATCATTGACACTCTGTCACAGTCCAGTGTTCTTAAATATGCCAGCAGCTGTGAAATTCATATCGTCTCAACCATGAGCCTGAACAAAAACGTTGTCGACACCGAAGGTGTAACAGAACAAGAGGCTTCTTGCTGTCTGAGGATAAAGAAGTCTCTGGACTTGTCGGCGTTCAAACGAGTAAACTTTTGGCTGATTGCTTTCTTCAACTTCTTCGGTGTTGTTGCTGTTACACTGTTCGATTCCTTTCTCCCAGCAATGGTACAGGAGGAAGGGTTCACTGACATGGATGCAGCGATGCTTGTCACTATATATGCGGCAGTCGACTGCGGCAGTCGATTTGCTTCTGGTGTGATAGTTGAATCTGGTAAAATCAAAGCGCAGAATTTGCTCGCTCTATTTATGTGCGGGACAGGACTGGTGTGTCAGTTCACAAGCTTCTACGTCTCATACGGGCTGTTGATCATGTTTGTTGTGCTGTTCGGAATGTTCTCGGGAGGTTTCCAAGCGATGAACGCTGTGGTGATGGTGGAGTTTCTTGATATTGAGACGTTCCCAAAGGCTCTTGGATTTGTGCAAGTCTTCCATGGCGTCTCCCTTGCGATAATGAACCCTGTACTTGGTGAGTAGAGTTAGAGGATAATGACATAAATAATAATAATAGTCCCGGTGTAAGGCGCCTTTCCATGCACAATGCATGGTCAAGCTGCACACAAGAAGGAACACAACAAAGTCTATAGATGCAGGTCTTGAGATAAGAGCGAAAGGAAGAAAAGTCTTGACAGAGTCTAATTTCTGTGGTTTGGCTATTCCAGGCAATAGCAGCAGAATAAGAATATGTTCTATGGCCAGAACGTTTGCTCTGGACATGAGGGCCAACATGGAGTCGTTTGTTCTCTGATCTGAAAGATTTAGTGGGCAGGTAGTTATCGATGAAGCTGGACAGATAGTTTGGCGCCATTCCAGAGAGACATTTAATAGCAAGATAGACAAAGTACTTGAGGGAAATATACTATCAGCCATCTTTTTAAACGCAAATTTGTCGAATTCGCCCACTGTACATTTACAGCATACCACGATATAAAATATGTTACACCGTTAAACAACATTAGCTCTGTCCAGATATATATGCTTGACTACCGGCATTAGATGGTCAGATTCTTTCACTTGCTTGAAACATGTCATCGTATCACAATTACCTGATGTTGATGGTAGTGATCACAGGGTTGGTCCAGACGATATTCTTTACAAACCACCACTTTCTAACTGCCATATGTTGCTGAGTCCGAAGTTAAGCAACAACGCACGAAACAAACGATCCATATCTACGTATGATGTGAATTTGTTGATATGTCTCGTTTTGGGAGGTCTGCGGGGTAACCAAGTGGTCGAAGCATTCGCTCGACATGCTGAAGACCAGGAATCGATTCCCCGTGTGGGTTCAATGTGTAAAACACATTTCTGCTGCCGCTGGAATATTTGTAAAAACATACTCATTAACGTTTGTGGGGTTTAATTGCAGGGGCTCTCAGGGACATCACGGGTACTTACTATGCTTCGTTTAATCTCCTGGGTTCTACAGCAATTGCGTCAGCCCTGTTCCTTTTGGCAGAACCCTTCACAAAGAGATGGATGGATGCAAGGAAGGTCAAGGCCAAGGAGGAGGAACTGAAAGCTTTGAACAACGTGACTGGTGATGAGGTTATATGATGGTGCTTGCACCTATAATAACATTTGACAAACAAATAATATATCTTTGTCTCACGTACAGAGTGTGGTCGCACAGGTGTCCAATACGTTCAACAATCGTCAGCCCGGGTAAAGTAACATTATAATCTGACGTCGTAGACATACTTGTTTTATTACCTTGAAATGCTCCCTGAATTTGAAGTCCTGGGTACCTGCTTTATGTATTTTGTTATAGTACAAGTCTGTGATATTTTATGGTATGGCTTAGTAGGCCATTTACAGAATCAGCGTCATCCGTGATTTTGGAACCGTATCCATGGCAATGTACCGCATGACTACTGATACATTAAACACGTCTAAGCTTATATTCTAGTTAGTCACATGTCGTCTGTCTTGCAATGATTGCATCTTTACAACCACAGCATGACTTCTGACGTTCCATATTTTGCCAAGGGACGCAACGACTCACACAGGTTGAGTGTGACACATCAGAGGTAGTGTTTGTATACTTCACTCTGAGCGATCCGATCCAAAGGAACGACTATGCGAGTATACTAGCGTCTTGGCGCAGTATGTCCCTGAGTGATGCCTGTTTTCATCAATTTAGCAGAGCTGGAATTCGAACACATTTCAAGGGAGCACGTTAGGAATACGTCTGTGTACAACTGGGCGCAGGATAATTTCTGTTCTTGTTCATGTCTTAAAATAATCATATGTCCTTTTTCAGCAGTATCATAATGCAACTCCTCGGAGATGCAAAACTAACTGCGTTACCTACAGCATCTCTTTATCACTATATGACTAGAGTACAAAAACTGTTGCTAGACCAGACCACATGTTTAACCGCAAAGATCCGTGACAAAATGGTTCTTCAACAACGCGTGATTGACCTAAGAGACGACCAGCGGGATCAAGTGGTCAGAAGTACACAGTTGGTTGACACCTATCATTATATTTCACAACATTTGCCTGCTAAGCTAGCGATCACAGCCACCCGATCCCGTTAGTCATCTCATACGGGACAAGTACACCAACCCAATAACACCTATTATCCATGAGACAACTGAAGCGTGTAAATATAAAAATATTTATTCAAGTATTCATGTTTTATATCCATGCATGCATTAGCATACTCAGACATGGTATACACAAGCTAAGGGTATTGATATAATATTTGTATCTACAATCAAGTCAGAACTTTACAACAACTGGTAGGATGATCATGATGGACGGCTTGGTCCTGTGTCGATAACGTGCACTTAATGTAATACTTCAAAATATAAACACAACAATTTTCATGGTCACCCAGCATTTGGGCACAGTATGAAGAAGCTGCATACGTGCATAGCAAGTGTGCGACATTTTGCGACCTTTATCATATGCTTGTAATCATTACAAAATTTCGTTCTCAGTTCAAATCTTAATTGTGTCACCAAACTCCTTCACCATTGTATGCACTCTTTTTTCAGCCACACCTTTATGAACTATGATATGCATAAGGAGGTATTTTGTGATGGATGTCTTAACTATTTTGTGATGGATGTCTGAACTTTTGTTGTTCAAACATACCGCTCCCAATCGTTGTGTATGTGCTTGATTTTACTACATGCTACATTTAAGGTTCCAATTTTGATATTAATAAAGAAATCGGTCAACAGTAATCAATAACTAAACCTTAATCTTAGGCATGGACTAATAACCAGACAATACAAACTGTTACAATACACATCAGAACACTCAGACGTGCGAACAGTTTTGAGTTATATCAGTAAGGAAGCTTTGGCCCTAGACGGGTCCAATATGAGGTAAAAAAAAGCAGTTTTGTCGAATAGGGTGGATAATGCCGCCAGTGTTGGCGTGATGAATCTGTTACTTCGGAGACACACAGAGTCAATGGCGTCATGTTGATACTTGCGAACACTCATTGATGAGTCCAACAACTGTGGGCTGCATCCAAACTGATGTCCGTCATTGCATTGATAGGGCGTGGTCAGGAAGAGTCCAGGTCGTCTTGTGTAGGTCCCCGAACTCGAGGACGGCAATGCCTGGAGCCTGAGATTGTCCAACTCCTCCGTGCTACACTGCGAGGGTCCCAAGCAACAAATTGTATGGATTCATGTGCAGAATGTCGTCCTTTAACAGGGCTGGTGATGTGATGCAGTTACTGCAAAGGGAGACTCTTGCCTTACCTCCTTGGCTGTTTTTTCGGCAAGATCTCGTTCTTGCCTGGTCCGATGTTATGTCACTTTATGATGGACGGCAGACAAGAACTACCGCAGTTGACACAGTCACACAACAGGATAGTGGCAGGGAATTGTTTGGTGAGCACTTGTCAGTCAGTCGGTGACTAAGAGAGACTGAATGTGATGAGACACAGAGCCATTAGAATGGAAACGTGATGTGTATGTGCAGAGTCTGTGCACGTCTCTTCTACTGTGGCGGGCTTGTAGTTTTGGATCCAGTGGTCCACGATCTCTTCGAGGATGGTGAGGGGCATTGGGCCGTTCTCCAGCACCACGGAGTGGAAGTCCCGGATATCAAAGAGTTCTCCTAGAATTAGTACACATAATTGAAAAATTCAAAGAATGGTTTTCATTTTCAATACGTAATACATTTTGAGGGTGTTTGGGCAATTGTATAAACATGCAATTAAAGTCACTGAATCGCTTTTAGAAGTAATACGCACAAAGGCAACAAAATTCATCGGTCAAGAATGTATGGATGAAATTTATGGACTTCTTTAATTTGAGGAACAGGATTCAGAGTGGCATTCCCCTGAGTGAAGGAGTGAGAGTATACCCCGAAACGTCATAAGCCTCAGATTGGCATTCATGTTTCTGATGTTTTTGTCTCCACAAGGTTCCAGTATTTTCCTTTAGACTTCAGAACAACTTTCCTGGTTTCGAAAACACCAAAAGAGCCCTTACATTCTGAATCCTGTGAGAAGGTGACCGTGTAGTCTTTCTCACAGTCCCTGAACCACATCATTTTCCCTATTGCCAAGCCCTCCTTGCAATGCTAAAATCTGCATGAAGCAAGTCTAGATTTACTCTGGTTCAGCAATCTGAATATCCCATCTCACTGTGGCTCCCTTTTCTCCAGAGCATCCTTCACAGAAATTGCAAGTTGCCACTGTTAAGTTCTTACCTAGTGCATCATATGGCGAAGGACCAGGTTCCTTTTTGTTCCGTACTCACCCAATGACTCCTCTGCCCTCTTCCGCAACTCCTTGATTTTGATTTCGCCAATCTTGTATGCGCATGCCTGTCCAGGCCATGTGATATATCGGTCGACCTCTATCGTCATTTCCACCCGGGAGAATGAAGTGTAGTTGAGCATGTACTGGATCGCTTCTTCTCGATCCCATCTGGCAACAAGACAGACAGAAACAATGACTCGTAAGATTCGGAGTGAGTGTTCTCGGTATATGGACTACGATATCACCTATGCTGTTAAGAGTCATGTAGGCATGGGAGAAAATTATGACAAAGTCGTGGCGTTGAAAGATGATGATGATGGCAGGATATTTATATAGCGCACATGTCCATACAACCAGTGCTTGCTCAAAGCACTGATACTTGTTACCCTCGATCATTGGATGTCAGTCTCAGTGTCACATCGTATTATCATTCTCAGCTCCCTGGGAAGTATACAACTTTTGCTCCACTAGACAGGCCGAGTTTTGTTGTGGTTTTCGCTACCTATCGAGGTACCCACTTCACAACTGGGTGGATTGGGACACACAGTCACAGTACTTTATTCACGTTATCTGCACGTTGCTGTACCCACAACTAGATTTGTGCACGTATTCATGTGGCCACCGTCTGGTCAAATACCAACATATTCCTGGGATCTTTTAAGTACATAGGGTTGTGTACTGCACACTCGGAAAGAGTCTGCACACAAAGTTGCCTCTAAGGTTTTTACACCCATTCACAGATGGGCTCGATCCTGACACCATCTCTCGCTGGATCATCAACCTGGTGCTTTATCCAGCTCGCCCACCATGCCCCCTTCACGATCACTGGTTTCAGAGGCAACAAGGAATTTAACCCTGCAAATGTATTTGTATGACTGAATCTACCAGCGATTGTTTTGAGGTACGAGGCTGGCGTATGTTTGGCAGATTCATCTGATTTAAACAGTGAGAGTTATACCATTTGCATTGACGCAAAAGACTACTAATATGCAAAGTAGTGCATTGGTACGGTGGTGGGTCAGCCAGGTGGTTTGAGTAATCGTTCGTCGTACAAAAAACCGAGTTCCCAACTGAGTACAGTATGTGAAGCCCATTTGAGGTGTCCACCGCCGTGACATGGCTGTAATATTGGTAAAAGCGGCACAAAACCATACTCACTCACCACCCTGATACCCATGAGTTGATAGCACTGGCCTACACATGCCGTAATGTTCAAGGAATAGAACGGGAATTGGACTCTTGAGCTTACCCATAATAATGCAATCCTGAATCCACAACCAGTCTGCAAGCCCGGAACATCTCTAGGCTGTACCGACCCATGCTGAAATACAGGGTACACAATGAAGTGATTCGCAGGGTTGGTAGAGTCATTGCGGGGAAAGTAGTTGATCCAAAGAACAACAGTGAGCGGGTCAGTGAAGCAGAAAGGTAGATATATGCGGTTGGAGAGAAGGAACTACTTATCCACGGTTCAAGAGGTAACGACATACTTGCATTACATACATTTGTTGGATGTATACACCGTTATCAATGGCAGGTATGTGTAGTGAATGGTGTACTGAATGTTCACGATGGAAAGTATGGATATAGGGAATGGATGCACTCACCGTTCACGATGGGAGGTAACTGTACAGAATGAGTGCACTCACAACTCACGAAGGGAGGTAACTGTACAGAATGAGTGCACTCACAGCTCACGAAGGGAGGTATTTTTACAGAATGAGTGCACTCACCGTTCACGATGGGAGGTAATTGTACAGAATGAGTGCACTCACAGCTCACGAGGGGACGTATTTTTACAGAATGAGTGCACTCACCGTTCACGATTGGAGGTAATTGTACAGAATGAGTGCACTCACAGCTCACGAAGGGACGTATTTTTACAGAATGAGTGCACTCACCGTTCACGATTGGAGGTAATTGTACAGAATGAGTGCACTCACAGCTCACGAAGGGAGGTAATTATACAGAATGAGTGTACTCACCGTTCACGATGGGAGGTAATTATACAGAATGAGTGCACTCACAGCTCACGAAGGGAGGTAATTATACAATGTGAGTGTACTCACCGTTCACGATGGGAGGTAATTGTACAGAATGAGTGCACTCACAGCTTACGAGGGGAGGTATTTTTACAGAATGAGTGCACTCACCGTTCACGATTGGAGGTAATTGTACAGAATGAGTGTACTCACCGTTCACGATGGAAGGTAATTATACAGAATGAGTGCACTCACAGCTCAAGAAGGGAGGTAATTATACAAAATCGGTGTACTCTCAGTTCACGGTGGAAGATAATTATACAGAATCGGTGTACTCACATTTCACGATGGAAGGTTATTATACAGACAGTTAACAATGAAAGGTATATATGGCGGCTGTATTCACAGTTTACGATGGAAGGTAATTATACAGAATGAGTGCACTCACAGCTCAACAAGGGAGGTAATTATACAGAATGGGTGTCCTCACAGTTCACGATGGAAGGTAATTATACAAAATGAGTGCACTCACAACTCACGAAGGGAGGTAATTTTACAGAATGGATGCACTCACAGCTCACGAAGGGACGTAATTATACAGAAATGAGTGTACTCACAGCTCACGATAGGAGGTAATTATACAGAATGAGTGCACTCACAGCTCAAGAAGGGAGGTAATTATACAAAATCGGTGTACTCTCAGTTCACGATGGAAGGTAATTATACAGAATCGGTGTACTCACATTTCACGATGGAAGGTTATTATACAGACAGTTAACAATGAAAGGTATATATGGCGGCTGTATTCACAGTTTACGATGGAAGGTAATTATACAGAATGAGTGCACTCACAGCTCAACAAGGGAGGTAATTATACAGAATGGGTGTCCTCACAGTTCACGATGGAAGGTAATTATACAGAATGGGTGTACTCACATTTCACGATGGAAGGTTATTATACAGACAGTTAACAATGAAAGGTATATATGGCGGCTGTATTCACAGTTTACGATGGAAGGTAGTTACGTCTATAGGGTGGATGTACTCACAGTTGACGATGGATGGTATGTACTGGTTGGTGTTATTATAGTTCATGATGGCAGGTATGTGCACCTTGCAGATGTACATACAGCACATGACAACGTGACAGTTTCATACAGTGGGTTTATGTACTGGACAAATATGTGGATATTTGTAAATTTAAAAATTATGAATTATGAAGCATTTTTTCATTGAGATACTGGTACAAAATCAGTCACGAAAATACCAGTATCCCTAACTTATTTTGTCCAATATATATTAAAAGTACAACACTATTTTTTCAATGAGAGCCAAACTCACTCGTCAGGTGTACTCGCAGTTGGCATACGTATTTTGGCAAAGTGTATTACCAGTTCACGACGAGAGGTTCACAAAAAGTGTGCATGAATTAACAGTTTTATTTTGCGGTTGACGTATGTGGTTATACTCACAGTTCACGGTCATGCTCATAAAAGTGAAGCTCTTCTCCTAGTGATTCAGCGTATAATGCCCAGCCCTGTTGGAGCAACAAAAGTGTGTAACCATCCCTCATAGAGTACATAACTTCATGGTGTTTACCCTCGGTAAAGCATCTACACATCTCCATACACCAAGTAACGGCTTCGAAGCCCCTATTTAAGAGGCCATTCTGCTTGTCGTAAGAGGCGAGTAACGGGATCGGGTGATCAGGCTCGCTGACTTGGTTGACTCATGTCATCGGTTCCCAATTGCGCAGACCGATGCGCTGTGTGTTGTCTGGTGTAGACCCGATTAATTACAGACCGCTGCCATAAGGCTGGAATATTTGCCGAGTGCGGCGAAAAACTGAACTCACTAGCACACCCATTGCTTCATCCAAACAGTGTTCGCTGCGGTCTTAAAATCCCCATTAGACTGACAAGTCGGAAATGTTCTTACCTCCACGTATGCTGTATAGAAGGGGAAATGGAACGGCACCTCGTAATACCGCGAAAATTCCGTGTTCCGCCGGAAACTTGGCAGACTTGCTTTTAGGGCGTAGCTAGCCTGTAATTCAAGAAAGTGTGTACAAATACAACGAATATATGCGCTGAGGAATGTGTGACACTGGAATATGAATCCACATAACATCTACTGGCCCAGCATTAGCTGGCTGTTGGTTCCAATCCCCGACCCATGATCTAACTGTTCTGTTCATCAATCTTTGTCACTTTCGGGTTTGAACACTGTCCTACTGTGATGCATCGTTATTTTGCGGATAAAACGAATTAAACTACGTTATATTACTCTGTGTGTCTATTGGTGTCACTATAAACTGTTCTGGCAAATAATGTTGCATTGTATGGATAAAGGTTTGTCTGTCGTCCGTGTGACGTACATTACCTGAAGGTGGTGGCCGGGTATTGATTCATGCAGCGTGATAGGCACCATGACGTACGTCCCCCTGTGTTAACACAGAACGCATGGTTAGAAGGATGTCGTACACTTCCGTGTCCAGTTGGAACACTTGTTAGAGCCATGACGTACGTCCTCCTCCCCCTTTGTCAACTCGAGCACAGGATTAGAAAATAGCGAATACTCCTGTGTCAATATAGAATGAACAGCTAGCTAGAACCATGACGTACTTAATCCCTTGTCAATACAGGTAAAAAGAGGAATACCATCACCTGCCAGTCCAGAAAACAAATAATACACGAATTAGGTGACCTGTAACAAGAGACAACACACAGATAGATCTGTGTCAACATGGAATACACGCTTTCTATCATGCACGATGCACGTCCTCTGTAACAAGAGCCAACACAGAGCTAGATCCATGACGCATGGCCTCTGTGTCAACATGGAATACACGCTTTCTATCATGCACGATGCACGTCCTCTGTAACAAGAGCCAACACAGAGCTAGATCCATGACGCATGGCCTCTGTGTCAACATGGAATAAAAGGTTTCTATCATGCACGATGCACGTCCTCTGTAACAAGAGCCAACACAGGGCTAGATCCATGACGCATGGCCTCTGTGTCAACATGGAATACACGCTTTCTATCATGCACGATGCACGTCCTCTGTAACAAGAGCCAACACAGAGCTAGATCCATGACGCATGGCCTCTGTGTCAACATGGAATAAAAGGTTTCTATCATGCACGACACACGTCCTCTGTAACAAGAGCCAACACAGAGCTAGATCCATGACACATGGCCTCTGTGTCAACATGGAATAAAAGGTTTCTATCATGCACGACACACGTCCCCTATAACAACAGGGAACACAGATCTAGATCCATGACGCATGGCCTCTGTGTCAACATGGAATAAAAGGTTTCTATCATGCACGACACACGTCCTCTGTAACAAGAGCCAACACAGAGCTAGATCCATGACGCATGGCCTCTGTGTCAACATGGAATAAAAGGTTTCTATCATGCACGACACACGTCCCCTATAACAACAGGGAACACAGATCTAGATCCATGACGCATGGCCTCTGTGTCAACATGGAATACACGCTTTCTATCATGCACGACACACGTCCCCTATAACAACAGGGAACACAGATCTAGATCCATGACGCATGACCTCTGTGTCAACATGGAATAAAAGGTTTCTATCATGCACGACACACGTCCTCTGTAACAACAGGGAACACAGATCTAGATCCATGACGCATGACCTCTGTGTCAACATGGAATAAAAGGTTTCTATCATGCACGACACACGTCCCCTATAACAACAGGGAACACAGATCTAGATCCATGACGCATGGCCTCTGTGTCAACATGGAATAAAAGGTTTCTATCATGCACGACACACGTCCTCTGTAACAAGAGCCAACACAGAGCTAGATCCATGACGCATGGCCTCTGTGTCAACATGGAATAAAAGGTTTCTATCATGCACGACACACGTCCCCTATAACAACAGGGAACACAGATCTAGATCCATGACGCATGGCCTCTGTGTCAACATGGAATACACGCTTTCTATCATGCACGACACACGTCCCCTGTAACAACAGGGAACACAGATCTAGATCCATGACGCATGGCCTCTGTGTCAACATGGAATAAAAGGTTTCTATCATGCACGACACACGTCCTCTGTAACAAGAGCCAACACAGAGCTAGATCCATGACGCATGGCCTCTGTGTCAACATGGAATAAAAGGTTTCTATCATGCATGACACACGTCCCCTGTAACAACAGGGAACACAGATCTAGATCCATGACTCATGCAATCTATGGCAACATGGAATAAAAGGTTTCTATCATGCATGACGCAAGTCCCATGTACCTGGGAACACACAGCTAGATCCATGACACATATGCCATATTGTGCCAACATATATTACACCGTTAGCATCACACCTGACGTACGTCCCATGTAACGACTGAGAAAGCGCAGCTAGAACCATGACGTATGCCCTCATTGTCAATACATATTACATCATGCGTGACGTACGTCAGCTCTTCCAAACCTGAACACCCGATTGGACTATGTCGTGTACCCTTGTGTCAACACAACATAGAAGGTTAGAATCTTGCATGTCGTCCCTCGTCATCGTCAACACAGCTAACATCACGGTGACAACCCCTTTGTTCAACCACAACATGCAGTCATGACTTACAATAGTTAAGATAGAATACACAGACATAGCTATGACACATGCCTCTTGTCAGCACAGTAGCAACAATATTCATGTTAAAGATAACATTTCACATTACAGGATGTCACATCCATATTTACCCTTTTAAGGGCAAAATGCTAGATGACCAGATGACTGGTGAATGACCACCAGGCAGGGGACACTTGATCATATCAACACAGATTGGATGAATTCAGGAATGAATAAACACAGTAGTAGCACCTACGTCTCTTTTGGCCTGTACAGATTGACGAGGAAAATACCGGGTCTTGATCCATCCTCTGATCCAGATATGTACTGTCCCCCCGGACCATCATACGGCATAGGCTCCACCCTGAAACACACCCACAGTGACGTGCTAACTCACGACCCCCACACTTTCATGCAGTCTTTTTTTTGTTTGTTTTTATGCTTGTCAGAATACGATAGACATGTTCCGCAACATGGTAGTAAACATCTGTTCACGGCAACCAACTTTTACAACTTACTTTACTGGAAGATTAGGAAGATTACTGAAAACTTCTGGCAGCCTTGGTTTCACTCGCTCATTTACTATTTTCTGGTATGCCTCCAGCAGTTCCTCCTGTGGGATACAAGGAGAAGGTTGGATCGAATAGTAGATCGCGTTGATGTTTGCAGAATTCTTATTATATTATATTATTACATAGGTAGTCTATCCCTTATGCATGCTCTTCTTTGTTTTTCTATGGATCATTGGGTGTTAATTTCAACAGCGTCTTGGAAATCATATAAGTCTAGCAGCCTAATAGGTGCACTGTGTTAACGTGGCTTTCCCATCATTATGAACGACCCATTCACAACTGGGTGGACAGGGACACAGTTACAGCACCTTGTCCAAGTTGTCCAATGCACTTTGTGCATGTTGGTGTACCCGCAACTAGATGCTTGCATGTATTATTGTGCCACCATCTGGTCATCTACCAACGGATTCATGGGTTGTGTACTGAACACTAGGGGTTTTGACTACACTGAAAGAGGTTTTCACATCGAGTCACAGGTGTGCTCGAGGACACCTCAGCCTCACTGGATCACTGGTCTTGTGTCTCAGACCCCGCCCCGCCTCCAGACTTCAGTGAATGTATTTAGTACAACATCTATGCAGTGAGGGTGATTCCGAACGATATATTTGGCGTATCTTACCTCTGTTTCCATATGCAATGATGTATCGTTCTTTAACATTGCAAAGTACTCTGCAACAGATCCTTTGAAATTCTGTCTTTCCAAGGCCTGAAGTAGAGAGCAGTTAATATAATGTCACACACCTGAGTCTATTTTGTTCAGTTGGGTACCTTTCATTTCACGAAAGTTACCCGATATCCTATTTCAATATATCAGGGATGGTGGGGTAGCCTAGTGGTAGAATTGTTCGTTCGTCGAACCTGGAACCCGCGTTCGATTCCGCACATAGGTCAAATATAATTCTGGTGTCTCCCGAAATGATATTGCTAGTGTATTTCTAAAAGCACCTATGCACTTGATCTCATAACATGTGACCAACCACGTCTCCCTTCCCCTATCAACCTCGCGACCTCGTAGGCAACGTTACCAAGTCTCTCCTTCTCTATCAACCTTAGGGCGCCGTTGCCAGTGTTACCACGTCTCTCCTCCTTCAACCCACGATTTTCTTTCCAATGTTACCATGTCTCACCTTCGATATCAACCCGTGGAACTCCTGGCCGGTGTTACCATGTCTCACCTCCTTCAACCCCACGACTCTCAAGCCACTTGTTACCACGTCTCACATTCTCTATCAACCCCACGACCTCCTGGTCATTGTTACCACGTCTCACCTTCCCTGTCAACCCCACGACCTCGTGGTCATTGTTACCATGTTTCACCTTCCCTGTCAACCCCACGACCTCGTGGTCATTGTTACCATGTCTCACCTTCACTATCAGTTCCCAGACTTCCGCCAATAAGGCGGAAGAGTAGACTAGTGGTTAAAGCGTTGGCTCGGGTTCTATTCCCCGCATGGGTACAATGTGTGAAGCCCATTCTGGTGTTCCTCGCCATGATATTGCTTGAATATTGCTAAAAGCGGCGTAATGTTACCACATGTCACCTTTTCCACCAACACCACGATCTCCTAGCTAAAATGGTGCCATGTCTCACCTTCTCCATCAGCCCTTTGATCCTCTCCACCTCCTGCAGCCCTATCTGATGAACCCTCTCTGGACTCATGTCTGTGGACAGATGCCATTCGAGACAGGCCTTGTAATAGTCCAGTCCATAGTTTAGGGATCCCACACCCCATTTTGGCCTCGTGTATGGGAAATATTCCTACAGGAAGACAGAGCAAGCTCGTAACAAATTCCATACAATTACCTGGTACCTTCGGTTACGTCAAAAATGTTTACTAAAAATGAAATCCTTCAGTAAAACCATGTTAGAAAAAAACACAAAAACAGTCAACAGATTCTTTTTTTTCATCGGAGGAGCCGAAAAGGGGTAAACTCACTATTTCCAGAAATGTCTTCAAGTCATGGAATGCTTGAAGTACACCTTGAATTGCAGCGCGCGCTCTGTATCGCATGTCCCCTCTGCGAAAAAGAAGAAAATACGTTTGATCACATCGTCTTCCTCAAGCGTGACGCATTTGCAAGAATAACATTAATTTTACATAATATGCAGCTTGGTACATGCTGGGTAAGAGATGGTTCGTTCCCTGATTCGTATCCTGAAAGCTTGATGAGAGTGAGTAAGTCAGTTAGTGGGTTTCGGGGAGTGAGTGAGTAAGTGCGAGAGTGGTTTAGATAAGTTTCCTGAATCCTATTAAGAGATTGAGAGATGAGCAGTTCCCTATACTCACTGTCTCTCAAGAATGCCGACAAATTATACCATGTGATGACAGTTTCATCTACGGAAATGCCTGGCGTATAATATGTGTTATCTGCAGGACATCAAGTTACAACATACGAATTACTGATATCGACAATAATAAACATTAACTCTCGCACTACTTTTTTATATGACTCGTCAATTTCAAGATATTTCAGACTGATAAAGTATCTGGGATTGATGAACACGTGACTAACTTGACTTGATCGTCTATTGGCAGCTCTTCAAGAATAGCGGTGAATGGTTGATAGAAGGCCGATTCTTCCGGGTCCACCAGCAGCCGTTCTATCTGTCCTGGCACACGGTCCTACAGGATCCAGGAAGACTAGGAATTATAATGTCATCCCTTCTCTCTTTTGTACCATTTATCACAAATACGCTTACACGAAGCCATCCACTGTCTGTGTTCCGAGGGAGCAAAGAGCCCGCAACTTCAGATTACCTGCCCTTGAGTTTTATTTGTCAATTTGATTGGCTGCACCATGTACCAATCAGAATGCGAATAACACTAAACTTTGGAGTTGGCAATGTTAACAACATGGCGGCCAGTTAAGCTGATCATGGTCGAGTTTGAGCAAAATTAGTACGCTGAAAAACATTGATGTCAATGTCATTAAGAATGTCTCTTTACTTTTATTTTATGTACAAATAAGAATTAGGAATAGAATATTTTCATACATTATTATTTACGATTCATGTGATGTGTGATCACGCACCTGAATGTATTATGGGCCAGTTGCCTGTTTACTGAATAAACTTGTCTGTCTGTTTATGTACTTCATAGGGTTTATGCAATACGGTCCAACTCCGTTGTGCCGAACACGTCGGGACAAAGGGTAAGAGTTCCACTTACCCGAGTGCTCGACACATCCGTCAACATAGAATAATGATACAGATAAAGAAATCGGCAGGAACTGAGAGATGAGTTCGACACCACCGATATTTCGTTTCAACCGAATTCGAGCCATCAGAGTTCGACTGTAATAAATAGTTTTACTTGCCACTGACGCGTTGTGGGACGTCCTGTTTATCGTTATAGCCGTTCTGTACAGGTCTATGTATTCGCTGAGCTGTAAAACATGAACATGTACGTATATATATATACCCTGATGGGTCTAGATGTACGGTAATCTCCTTATTAAAGCGTTTGATGGTATGCATCGTAAGGTGCGGCTGTGGGGACTGGGTGGTCAGGCCCCCAGACTTGACTGACGCAAGTCATTGTATCCCAATTCCGTAGATCGATGCTCACAATGTATCACCCGATTGCCTGACACAAACGTGATTATTTACAGACGCTACCATGCAGCTGGAACAACAAACAAACAAACAAACATACCAAACATACACTACAGCTGAAATATATGACGTTGATTCAGATATATGAAATCGAGTGCTCAGACAAATTCTAGTTGCCGTAAAGAGCAAAACAGATTAATGGAATCAGAAATCACATGAATTCCCGTTTATTGAAATCCTTGCTTTCGTTATGTTTGAAACATCGTAAATGAGAATGCAGATTGCCCACAAATTCTAGTTGGCCTTACGAGCAAAAAGCATCAGTGGAATTCAAAATTAGTCGGAATTCTGTTCATCAAAAAAAACTCTGGGTTGTCGTTATTTGTAACTCATTGTGAAGAATATGATAAATAATAACAACAACAAAAAAAAAAAAAAAAAAAGAAAAAAAAAAAAAGAAAAAAAGAACCAAACCAAAACAAAACAAAAAACATATTGCCAAGCAGCCATACCTGGAATGGAGTGTTCTGAAGACGGGTGATAAAGTTCTCATAGTCGCCGCGTGTGAAGAAGGGCGTGGCCTCCACATCGTGGACCGGGTCCAGATGTATACCCTCCAGGAAGTTGAGAGGATTTAGCGACCCGAATCTGTGGATGGAACTATTTACATGAGCAAAACAAACAGCCGTCATCATGTTTCATTATTTCTGCATTCTTTGAATATTTCCTCTGGGCTGCGACTTCGGTGACAAGTAATATACAGAGACACGTTACTACTGTGTTGGTAACAGATTATTCTAGCTTATACACACACCAGATGCCAAAAGTACGGCAGCGTATTTGGACCATGGTGAATTTGTTTTGTGTGTCAGTATCTCCTACGTACGACTTAGTATCTCCTACGTAGGACTTAATATCTCCTACGTACGACTTAGTATCTCCTACGTAGGACTTACTATCTCCTGCGTAGGACTTATTATCACCTACATAGGACTTACTATCACCTTAAGTCCTACGTAGAAGATAGTATTCCTAACTCCTAGTTAGGAGATAGTAAGTCCTACGTATGAGATAATAAGTCCTACGTAGGGAATAACAAGTCCTACGTAGGAGATAATAAGTCCTACGTAGGACATAGGACTTAATATCTCCTACGTAGGTGATAATAAGTCCTACGTAGAAGATAGTGACACCAAAACATTTTTCACCATGGTCCTAATACGCTGTCGTACTTCCGTACAAAAGATGTATGGGTAAAAGTTACTGTTTTGTGAATGATCGCATGTCCGAAACGATACAGACTCGCATGATAGTGTATTGTGGGTGACGGATGCTGCAGAACTACGTATATTCGATATGGTGTCTTCCCAGCCAACCTGCTCCACTTGAAGCCTTTCACGTAGGTCGTCAACACGTCTTTGAAGATACGGTAGTTTATGACGTCAGAGTCACATAGTTCGGAAGGATCTATCTGCTCAAGATCGTAAAGGAAACCGTCTGCTATGTTCTGGAACAAAGGATATTGAAACCAACATCATCATCCATTGATGATATTTCCGAAATTTTAGGGGATGACGTGGCTTGAATTCTCTTGAACCATATACTAGTATTCATAGTGAGTCAACTCGCAAAATGCTCCTTGGGGAGAATCCACTTACGTATCTCTCTATCATCTTTGACGCGTTGAAGGACTGGAGCCTGTCATTAAAGCGGTAAGTCCCTACGTACGTTGCGAACTGTGGTGAGTCCGCCAATCTCCATGCATAGAAGTCCTTGAACAGTGTTTGGAGGATAGAACCGGCATCGCCTGAAACCAATATGATATGTATATACAAAGTAACGATTCACTGGCATCAGTTGCTACCTTGGATTTCACCTTACATTAAAATCTTGGAGCTACTACTTGATGATAAGTGGCACTCAAATTCTCCTCATATTGCCATTCCATCACCATGCCAAACTCTCACACTGTGACGCTTGCACGCTACAACACTGGCAGAAATCCACACCACCATATTGAAAAAATACTACACTAACACACTAACTACATAATATGCTAACACACATATACACCTTGACACAAACACGCTAACACACCCTGACACAAACACACTAAAAAACCTGGCACTAACAAACCCTGACATTAGCACACTGTCGTCAAGTTATACTAACACATACATACATCTTGTCACATACACACTAACTCACCCGGACACAAACGCACTAACACACCTTGACACAAACACACTAAAATACTTGGCACTAACACGCTAACACTACGTAATACTAACACACCAACACATATACATAAAAACATTGTTACATTAACACACTGTGATGCAAATTCTCTGTACCACTTACACACTGTCACACAAACGCCCCGCAATACTAACACACTAACACATAATCATTAACAGGCTGTCACACAAACACTGTGACACAAACTAGCTCTCTGTAACACTAACACACTAACACACGTGCATTAACAGGCTCTGTCACACAAGCACACTAGCACAGTGACACAAACTCTCGACCACTCTCACACTTTGCGACACAAGTTTTCTGTCACATTAGCACACTAACACTGTACGTCACTGACTGTCTGTCACACTAACACCTTAACGTAGTATGACACAAGTCTGTCTCATGAACACACTAGCACACTGTGACACACATTCTCTGTATCATTCACACTAACACATTGAAACACCAACTCTTTGACACATTAACACATATACAGGTGTTCACACTAACACACAGACACACAAACTCTCTGTCACAATAACACACAAACACATTGTCAGGCAAACTCTGTCACACTAGCACACCGTAACACCAACTCCCTGTCGCATTAACACACTAACGCACTGTGATGCAAACTCTGTCATACCAGCACACTGTAACACACTCTCTGTAGCGTTAGCACAGTCCCACACACACTCTCTGTCACACTAACATGCGTGCTGTGACGCTAACTCTCTGTTATAGTAGCACTATGACACACATATTCTCTGTAACGCTAACACCCTAACACATATACACTAACATGAAGTCCGATCAAGACACTAACACACAGTGACACATATTCACACTAATACATATACATTAACAGGCTGACACACTAAAAGTGACAGACAACAGTGACACAAACTATCTGTCACAGGAACACACTAACACACTTTGACACAAATTCTCTGTAACACTAACACCCTGTGACACAAACTCGCTGTAACACTGACACACTGTGACACAGACTCTCTGTAACATTAACGCACTAACATTAACGCATTAACATTCTGTGACACAAAATTTCTATAGCACTAACACACTGTGGCACAAACTTTCTGTGACACGAAATTACACTGTGACACAAACTCTGTAGCATTAGCACATTCTCACACAAACTTTCTGTCACACTAACATGTTGTGACGCAAACTCTGTGTCACACTGTCACACTGCGGCACTAGCACACAAACACTCTGTGTCACTTTACGCAGCTTACCTCGAATGTGCGTGTACAGGGTGAGAACCGACACTAGCAGTACTGACAGCAGTCTGTAATGGAACAATCGTGCGTGTAAATCAGCGTATAAATCAGCGTATAAATCAGCGTATAAATCAACGTATAAATCAACGTATGAATCTCGAACAAACACATTATCTATCAGTTGAGATTAATTCCATGATACCAGAACTTAATCACGTGGGTTCTCATCAAGTTCCTCCTGATACTTTTGTACCGTTTCTGTAGGTTCACAGAAGATTATTTTGGCATTGCTTGAATGTAATCTACAAACCTACTTGGATTCTCGCCAAGTGAATTGCGCTGTAAGATGGTATGCTTGGCCTACATTCCCGTCTATACATAGATGAATGTTTATGTTGTGTATTTTCTTGGCTTATGGTACGATGTAATCTGACACAGCATCAACGTCCGGGAACGCCCTGACATATCGCCTGCAGGAGAGGTCAACGATCCACATCGCGATCGCTCTCACATGACTTGCTTCAACGGTTCAGGAAGGTAACCTTCTTGCAAAACGTACATGAATGGTCAAGTTTGCAATGGAACCCAGGGTGATTCTCAGAGATGAGATATGAGTCTCGTTCCACTCACCACGCCTAGGATATAACATACCTCGTGTCACATGTTACTATATACCTACATGTTACTATATACCTATATGTTACTATTCACCTACATGTTACTATATACCTATATGTTACAGGTTCCAGTAATGAGAAAAAGGGTGTCGATCTGATCTATTTCAAGCGGGAGAAGTTACGGGCCCCTATAATGACAAAGAAGGTGTGACTGATCGATCTCACACGGTAGAAGTTTAACAAATTGGAAAGAAGGTGAAAGAAGGTGGCTGATCGACCTTACTAAATCGAAGTTACAGATAGATGAAAAGACGAAAGGGTTGTCAGTCTATACTTCGTGCACAAAATAAATAAATAAATAAATAAATAAATAAATAAATAAATAAATAAATAACCATGTAAGGTCTACGATAGCTGTGTGCAATTTTAATAATTGGCGTATTTTAAAGTTTCCTCGGGATCATGTGTAGTGGTCCCAGCTGACTTCCCATATGATCCCAGTTCTGCAAATAAATTTGTGACGGGAAATCTTATGTATTAAATATACTTCTGCCTCGGTTAGTAAAGTAAACTGAAGTTGTGTGACCCAAATGCACCACTGATGTCACCGGAATTAGACCAGGTTTGCCTTGACGTCATCCGTCTATCTACACGTATTCATTTATACCAGCTAAGCGGGTGGTGAGGTAGCCTATAGTGGTTAAAACGTTTGCTCACCACGCCTAAGTCTCAGGTCGGATTCCACCATGGGTGCAAATGTGTGAATCCGGTTTCTGGTATCTAACACCGTGATGTCGCTGCAGTGTTGCTAAAGATGGTGTAAAACACTCATTCTCGCTGTTAACTGGGACAATTGCTGTCTCCGAAGTTTTAACTGTCGGTGATTTCACATTAGATATGAAAACGAGGTGTATCTGTGCAGATATTCTAATTAACACTGCTTACAATCAGTATCAATATTTAAAAAAACCCGCTTCACTAATCAAGTCAGATTGCATTCATAAAAAAAGTTGTTTAACAAACTATCATACAAATATTGACACAGTTCACTGTTCGTTACGGCGGAGGAGTACAGAGAAATGGACAGCCAGGTGTTCGAGAAGCAAGTGGACAAATGCCGAAAGTTTTTGATTCATTAACCAGTGCTGTGTTGTCTCCATGCTTTTTCGCACACGTGGCTGTCCTTTTCTTTGAACTCCTCCCTCGTAACAAACAGTGAACTCGGTCAATGTTTTCGAGATAGTTTGTTAAACATTTTTTTTTATTTTTAGGACAAATGTTCTGTAACAATCTCACAGAGTTGGTATGATGTTTTAATTGTGATCAGATTTTCATTGAGTATTTTATGTTTATTAGTTTTCAAGTTAGATTGCAATTCATCGGTCCACTTTTAAGCCAAACGGACAATAACCGAGAACGAGTGAAGGGCATATGTATTCGCGATACCAGATGGCGTGTGTGTCTTCACATTACTCTGCCTTCTCCTTTGAACCATTTCTCAAAGTTCCGTCAATGTCAGAACACTATCTCCTCTGTTGTACAAGCTTTTTGTCCATATCTTCACTTCACTTAATCTACTCAGTTATACCGTCTCTTTGTCAGTGTCTTCACTTTATCTACTCACATGTACCAACTCCTTGTTAATGTCTTCATTTTATCTACTCAGCCCTCACTACACTCAAGCTACTCAGCGGCGAGAGCTTCCCATTTGTCTTAACTAAATCTACTCAGCTGTCCCAACTCTCTGTCAATGTCTTCACTTTTTCAAGTCAGTTGTATCAACTCTCTGTCAATGTCTTCATTTTATCTACTCAGCCATCCCAACTCTCTGTCAGTGTCTTCACTTTATCTTCTCAGATGTACCACCCTCTGTTAATGTCTTTACTTCATCTACTCTGTTATACCGGCTGCCTGTCAATGTATTCACTTTATCTGCTCGATTGTATCGGCTGTCTGGCAATGTCTTCACTTTATGTACTCAGTTATACAAGCTCTCTGTCAGTGTCTTCACTTTATCTTTTGAGATGTACCACTCTCTGTTAATGCCGTTACTTCATCTACTCTGTTATACCTGCTGTCTGTCAATGTCTTCACTTTATGCACTCAGTTATACCAGCTCTCTGTCAGTGTCTTCACTTTATCTACTCAGATGCCCCAGCTCTCTGTCAATGTCTTCACTTTACCGACTCTGTTATACCGGCTCTCTTTCAGTATCATCACTTTATCTACTCAGCTCTACCAGCCCTGTGTCAATGTCTTCCCTTTGTCTACTCAGAGAGTTGCGCCGACTCTGCGTCAAAGTTGAAATCATCCGCCAATCTAGTAAACACTCCTTTGCACCAGACGCATCATTTTCCAAAAGTGTTTACTCTGGAAAGTCAGGAATGATGATATCTTTGTTTTCTTTTTAATGTGTTCCCGTCACTGGCGAACATAAGCAACAGCATCCTTTTGAACCCAAGGTGAACACGTAACACGAATCTTTAGGTCCACTGGCTGCAAATGCGGTTATCACTGCATGTCGTGAAGTGCCTCCAAACATTTAGAACGTAGAAAGACGGAAGGACCCTCTGGTGAAACAACACTTCAGACGAACCACCATGACGCATGTAAAGAGCACTGTATGAAAGTCGTGTGCATCAGTGGATGGGCTTAAACAAGCGATAGAGCTTGGGATGGGTTTGCCTCTTAATAAACTGGAATATTGTGTTTCTTCTGTTTATACATCATATGTTTCCTATGTTTATAAATCATCTTTCCTCTGCTCATGTGTCCTAATATATAATCTATATATCATTATGTTTCTTATGTTAAATATTATTTTCCCCCTGTTTATGTGTCCTAATATTTCATCTCATGTATTTTCTCCTGTTTATCTGTCCTAATGTTTCATCTATATATTGTTGTTTCCTCTGTTGATATATCATTAAGTTCCCTCAGGTTACATATCATGTTTCTTCTGTTTATGTGTCCGAATGTTTCATCCAAATATTATATATACAACCTAATTCTGGTTATGGCACTATACCGATACATAAATGTACTGACGTATGACAGCAAAATGTAACGAGGGCTGTCAACCTGTCTGTCATCATGACCAAAGGGTTGTCATACTACTGGTGATAGCATGAGGGTTCACTCAGTGCACCGAGCTCAGAGTACTGGCATGGAAGAGAAAGGTGCATCAGCCTGTGTAAGTACTTCCGTCCTTGCAAACTCACCATGAACTGGGCTGGTTCTGTTTGGTGGTGCACGTGCAGATCACAAGCAGATTACCGACTTACCTAAGGAGCGCCATGCTGTGGTTTGCGGATGATGTTACACGAGCGGGGTGTTATTGTTGGCTCTGGTCTGCATGGGAATGGTGGCGACATATGGATGCACTTTGTACGAGAAGACTTTTCTTGTGTTTTCTTTTCATTTGTAAAATAAACACGAACCTCTTCCTACTTTCCATCCAAGTGTACATAATGTGGATTCCAGATATTGGCATTTACACTCCTTAGGAATATAAAGTAATCATGCAAGTGATCTCTGAAAATGTTTACATTTACTTAACAGATTTCAACTCTGCACGATCTGTCCTCGCCATGACTTCATGAAGCTACTTTTGAAGACATAGTTCATAACATTTTAAATGGTGTAGCTAATTCAAAGTGTATTTTCTTGTATGCTCATTAAAGATACAATGATAATTAATACCACAAAGCGGTAACTGAACAACTGAAAACACACATTAATGTATTGACAATCGGGATGGAATGCTTTTCCTAAGACCGTTTTTTGTTACACAAGTGAACTCCTGTGTGCAGGTTTTGGTAATGTTTATGTTATATGTGGGTTACGCAAGCTAGATTTGCCTTTTAATAATCTAGGATGTTTTTTCCCCGAAAGTCCGTATTTTTCACATTCCTTGAACACAACCACTTGCCCGGTTCTCAGATTTGTCTGTCTGGAGCCGTCTTCAAACTCTCGTTACACAAGCCGAGGGCAAGATGGAGATATCGTTAGGGGTAAATCATATAACACATGTCCAGCTCGTGGCATGGCGGCAGATGCGGTGTTTTTAAGACGTGAATGTTCATATGCACTCACATGACCAACCGAGAGAGAACTGCGTCCTCACCGACGGCTTTGTTGATATGAAGTACGGAATGTAGAAAGGTTCAAAATGTTTCTTACTATATGTTTTCTGCAAATATGTATTTTTAAAAGGTATTTTAAGTTTAAATGTTTAAAAGCCTAAGAAAAAGAAAGTTTAAGGGTTTAAATGCCAGTATACATACATACATACATACATACATACATACATACATACATACATACATACATACATACATACATACATACATACATACATACATACATACATACATACATACATACATACATACATACATACAGTCGCAATATTTCAAATGAAAAAAGGTTTGCTTTGTAAAACAGAACAGATTAAACTGTTTATCTTCATTGAATATGCATATGAAATCATCTATGACAATAGTTTTGACTGAACGTTTTGGACAATGGAGTTAGCTGTGAAGGCTGTGTGGGTGAGGAACTTCTGCAGCTGTTTAACTTGCACGTGCGGTCCACATAAAGAACTTGCCCGATAAATGCATTCTTTCGGATCAACCAGTAGGATTCATTGTTCAATGAATTGGAACCTTCTATTCAATACCTTACATAAGATTCCTTTTGACGAAAAACATTTGTAGCATAACATGATACCGTGACGTTCTCTATAAGACATAAAACATAAATAGCACTTACCTCCACGTAAACATATTCAGTGTGATGACTCAAAAAAAAGTGAAAATGAATCATCCAAAATTTGACACAAGTGTCCAAGGGCAACAGCGTTTGATTATGCGGTCAATGTACTGGTCAGATCAGCTACAACCACAACATCGTCTGTTACTACAACCACAACATCGTCCGTTGTAACAAACCATACAGCACCGTTTCTGATAACTTTATAAGCTAGTAGGCATCACGTGAATAACATCATCCTCGTAAATTATGCATTGACCGAGCACAGGGAAAAAGCCAAAGGGAGGTAAGCGATGTTGGTGGAGGCGATATGCAATGTCAATCTGTCAGTGAAGGATCAGTTTCTTCAACGATGGAGTAAGAACAGTTTACAAGCGTCAATACACATGGAGACCATCATTGGAATGGGAAATATAATATACACAAATAAAACTTCACAGTCACTGACAAATGTTAATTCGTGCACAATTGGTCTGTCGCTAAGAGAATAGGGGGTGATGCAATATTGTAGATGTGCTCTAAGACGGTGACGCAATACTTGTATAAGTTGTAGGTACTGGAAGCCAAGATACAGGAAGAAGGATGTCGGAATGCAACAGTAAGGAACTCGCCAGTCAAAATATCTAGGTTGCTCTTAATGTGGACATGGATATCCGATCAAGGCATCTTTTAGAGGAGTAGGATGTGCTGAAGGTCGCACGGCTCGACGGAAGTCAAGACCATGGCGCGCGTTCTGACACATCTCGGCCGAATATTATGGGGTAGTATGCACATAGAAAATTATAGGAGGGTGCGGGGTAGTGTGTTCGGCCAGGAGGCTATTGGTATGTATCATCTCATACACACGTGTCTTAAGACGCCACGTGCTCATGTCATTAAGTCATCATCGTGTTGAGCTTCTTGCACGTGAACCAAAGACGGCGTTGTTTGTAATGGGTGATCTCAAAATCTTACAGGCGCCAGCTAGGCGATAGATAGAATACACTGCCCACAGTATGCGAAATAACTGCTAGCCCTCGAGCTAGTGGCATGTAAAAATCCACTTGTGCCAGTAAATTTGAATAGTCACTGGCCCGACATGCTTGTGAATTTCGTGGGTTCATGTTATGAATATATCACTCTCTCCGACTTGTTAAGTGATAATACACTTTTAAGATTATTTCCTAATACAAATTCTCATAGTATTAGCAGCATAATGATGAAAACCGAGTCATGCCGACATTATATTATTTTCAAAGACATGTACGTTATCTTTTGCTTTGTTTCAACGCTAAACGTTTCGGGCTCTTGAATTATTTTGTGGGCTAGGAACTTTCGACTGGCTAGCAAGATTTGGTAACTATTTCGTTCACTAACTGCCCATTGCACTGTTGATGATTCAGTATAAACGTATAGTCACCGTGAACAAAGTCTCTGATATCTTATTTTGAAATGATGTGTATGCTGATGGTTTCGAGGCGGAATATTTAAGATATTACACTTAATCATGAACACCATGAACACCACGAACATCATGAACATCATGAATTCTCTTTTCCCTGAACTTGTACTGGCACCGCAATATTGCAACAAATCACCTTTTGCTTTGAAATATGGGCATGATCCAGCGTTATATGCACATACCATGCATAATAGATAATCTATCTCACAGTCCCTGACTCATATTACTGTCCTGACTGCAGCCCTCGCTGCAATGCTAATGCCATTAAAAAAGTCTAGATTTCCGCAGGTTTTGAATCTCTAGGATGCGTAGGACTAATTTATACGGGTTTGTTTGTTCCTATCAAAACTATGTATACATATAACGAACAGGGAAAAATACACGAAAATACAAGTGGTTTTTTATTTGTTTCCAGGTTTATTCACAAGGTACGTATTGCACTGTGGGTGAAATTCTAGAAATAGTCTATATAACAGGTTTCACATACTGTGCACCCAATCGGTAAATGGAATAGATCCAGGGTCGAACACGAGGTTGAGCCACCCCACAATTCCATCGTCCTGATCAAATGTAAATATATGCATACATACATACATACATACATGCATGCATGCATGCATGCATGCATGCATGCATGCATGCATGCATACATACATACATACATACATACATACATACATACATACATACATACATACATACATACATACATACATACATACATACATACACACACTCATGCATGCATGCATAAATACATACATACATTCGCAAGCCGATCGTCAAGGAACACGTGTGTCCTGACAATAACATTCTGTCACGAAGAGTCTTCTCCGCGGTGCACACCTACCCCTCCCCTTATGAATAATAAATAAAAGCGATTGCGAGAAGAGCAAGACCTGATGTTCAACATGTATGTGTGTGAGGGTGTCTCTAAGTTGATTTTTGTCTCGTCTAAACACACACACAATAAAGAATACGATGAGAGCGGGAAATAATTCGCTGTTTGCATCATTCTTTCAGTAAGCATTCACTTTAATGATAAAAAAGTCATGTTTTGTGCGACCATGTGACAAATATGGAATTCCTGCAGAATTATCAGGTATAAAGCTGATGTCGGTCACGAGGTCGTCTCAATTTTCCTTTGCTGTAATATATACCATACTTTGATACGTCACTCAAGATCGTACAGACAATGTTTCACGAATCGTTGCAGGCATAAAGGACATGTTTATACTGTGAGCAACACAAAGCTGCATTTTACGTTTGACTTAGACTAATGTAACGTATATACACAAGTTTGACAGTGACAAATAAACCCATTTAAACTAAAAAGGACTCCCGTGAGCTGGGAGATTCAAAATCTGGGGAAATCTAGACTTGTTTCATTTAGAGCTTTAGTATTGCAAAGAGGGCTCGGCAGTACGGAAAATGTTGTGGTTCAGGGACAGACTATGTTTGGCCTGACAGAGTGTGATACCAGAACGTTAAGGTAGAACGGCGGCTTAAATACTTTGGCCTTTTATGTGGCGATAATATGTACAAGGACGTATGAACGTCCATTGGGCTTTATCTCGGTGAAGTAATTTTATAAACAAGGAAAAGCATGAATCTTCCGAATACAGCACGATGTGAGTGAGTTTAGTTTTATGCCACTTTTAGCACAATTCCAGCAATGTGACAGTGGAGGCCAACCTGTGCACTGTTTCACACTGTGCACACATGTTGGGAATCGAACCACCAAAAAGGCCACAATATCATAAATGAACCAAAACATTCGCCCGAGCCCAGTCGCGTATGTATTGCTAAACCGCCATGTGCCACAAGACTAGACATCCCTATGATGTTGTCATTTGGGTTCATTTGTGGCTTACTGTCTAAACTCGGTAGAATACGAAGAAAACTTCTGCTTTAAGATTTTGTTTGAAAAAACAAAACAAAACAAACAAACATATCAGTATTTTGATTATGTTTTAGAAGATACATGTAATCGTATCCTGATTGTTTAGGTCAATGCTCATGATGTCGATCACTGGATTTTCTAGACCAGATTATATACAGACCGCCGCCATATGGCTGGAATATTGCGGTATGCGCTAAACCATACAACCATCATCAAATAAAATGAAGAGGAGCCGCGACAGTCCCGGTGCTGCTTAGTTTTCAATGACTCATGCTAGATGTTTGTTCACTCTCACTGTTCCACAATATACATCCCGATGTTTTCATGTTATCTGAAGTAACAAAGAGTACATTGAAGGCAGTATGTATCTCTCGTGATAGAGCTCATTTCAAAGGTACTAACAGTGGACGACGCCTTCATCAGCGAAACGCAACTATCATATGTCAAATATGCTATTCTTTTCTGAGACTGAGGGTAAATGGATATATGTTATGAAAATAAGCACCAGGCTGACATTCTGTCATGGACGTTTACCGAGACATTTATTTGATATCTGAGTACAAACTCAAGCATCAGTCTCCCAAGGATAAAATCAAGTGATCGTTTTGCAACCATACTTAAAAACAGAGTAGTAAGACACCTCTAGGTTCGGCGGCGCCTTATGGCTGTTGCGATAGCACCGGACTGATCTCCTGGGGCGGAACCCGAGATATCGACAGGTGGGCTGAGGCAGGTGGAAGTGTCATGGACGGGCATTCACCCCTACACAGAGGATATGATGCAGCTGATCACGGTATTGTAAGCAGGAACCAGGAGAGAGAGGGAGAAGGGAAGCACGACTGTTGCCGTCATATACTTGTAAATCGACTTCATTGAATTAAGACAAACTTAACAGCTCGACAATAGACCCGTTTTAATTATATTTATGGTCGATAACGCGTTTTTTGTCTTTGCAAATGTCCTTCGTAGGGCAATGGATAGATGCAATCGGGGGAGAAAAGGTAGAGGTATGTTAGGATGACCAGAAACAAACCGTAACGCTATGTTTGTGTGGCCAGTGACAAACCGTAACGGTATGTATGTGTGACTAACGATAAACTATAACGGTGCGTTTTTGTGACCAGTGACACGTCATTATGGTATGTTTGTTTGACCAGTGACAAACCGTAACGGTATTTTTGTTTGACCAGCGATAAACTATAACGGCATGTATAATAAGATATACACCGTAACAATGACATGTATAATTAACTTTCTAACTAACCAACTTTTTTCTTAACAAATATGTTTTGCAAATAAATAGGGTTACTTTGTGTTGTTTTGGGGGCTATTTGCGGGAAAGAAAGGAAGACACTAGTTTAACATTCTTTTGAGATAGAGACAGGTGTGGTAGATACTAATTTCTTAGATTTTATCTTTGCTTTGTTCCGAAGAGGCATATTTTCCACGGTTGATTAATAAACTATTACGGTCTAAACTAACACGTATAAAAAGTAGTGCGGACATTTCTGCAGCGACTGTGAGCAAGATAACACTCTGGCTCAAGCAACGACTTATATTGACGACATGAATAACATCAAGAGCTTTCGTTAGTAGTTGAAGGCCATTCCTGCTGAAACATATCAATAGGCAGTATACGACACTGTCTAATATATGATTATTTACATTGCCAACTGTCTGTGATAAACAAATATGGCAAATTCATATCTAAACAGTAAGGTGCGAATTTGAGATGTCATATGTCACTCTTTGAAACTGTGATGAAACATCACGCGCAATTGATCGATTCCACCTCGAAAATTGTGTACTATATAGAGACTCTCACCCAAGTGTCTACTGATATTTATTATATCAACACGAGCTGATGAAGTAAGAAATATCCTCGGCTTTCCGATGATATCTTTACCTTTCTCAACGAGTGTTGATATAACTGATACGAGGTTGACACGAGGATGAGATTCTATTTATCATCCAAAATCATTCTTCATAAGTTTTCAATGAAAAATGTAAATCTCTGAACATAGTACTGCCATAGAATTGCCATTAGATTTGCAGTACCAATTGTTCAGATCTATGTTCATGTTGGTGGTCACTGGATTGTCGGGTCCAGACTCAATTACTCACAGACTGCCTTCACATAGCGGGAGTATTGCTGAGTGCGGCGTAAAACGAAACCCACTCACTCACATCAGATTTGCAGTGCTGCGATGTCATAGTATTGTGACGTCACCAAGTTCATGATGTCATAGCATTGTCAGGGCATTGTACAAAATCTACTCTCAGAACGATATATATCTCCTAGGAGATATCTTCTGATCTCCCTTGGAACATTATGGGATGATAAGTACATGACAGGTTAAAGTTGTTGTGTATAATGCTCGACATGCAGCCACAAGCCTTGTCAAAACTATTTGAGTAAGTCATGCTGAACTTAAAATCATTAAATTTGCAGAATCTGTTCTTCTTCGAGTCATTTTTGGTACGGTCGAGATATTGGCTACTCACCTTAGAAGCTGTTATGCAAGATTTTACGGTTTATAAGATGTAAATCCGTTTCAGTGACGAAAAACCCGTTTTTTTTCAATATTTAGTGGTGTCTGTGTTAATACCGCCACTTATGCTGAAAGCGTGCACATACATGTTCATTTGGGGGTCATTTCATACGGAATGAATGAGGTGGATATAACGCCTTGTTTAGCTTTGGCAATTTCCTAGCAATATCACGGCAGCTGGTGGCACTTAAACTGAATGTGCCGAAGTAGGGAAACGAGCCTGTTTCTTCAGGGTGACGAGTGAACGACAAAACCACAAGGCTATCCCAACCTCCCATTTCGTGTAGAACTGCTATTGGTGTGTACGGTTTCCTCTGCTCGGGAATACACCCAGCTGTTACTCATGCATAAACATGTCTTTATCAAAGTCAGACTGTAGAGATACGTGCATGCACAAGTTGTTCACATTATATTTGTGTGTTTGTATACAATAGCATTTTCCACAGAATTCTGCCGCACAACTGTTTTGTCTGAACGCCATGGTTCCGGTGGAGAAAACGATCGTAGCACTAAGATCATCGTAATGGTAACAGAGGCCTAAGCTTACGGTAGCCCCAGTACTAAGGTCGTTTCATCCAACAGAGCCCAGATCTCCCAGTGCAGACCAGTTTTCTGATTTCAGAATCATGATATCACAATTACAGTTATGGTGGTCAATCTGGAAACTAATTGTGGAGACCAGCCTCGTTCATATTATGCATGCTCCCCTCAACTTACTGCATCCATAATGGTTAATCGACTTCTCAGTATAGATCAAAGGTGGAAATCTTCACAGATGATAACAAACATACTGTCGGTGTCGCAAGGATTTCCTGGTTTGGCTACGGCGTTGCTTACGGTGTTCAACATCCACGGCGAAACGAAGGCAGTATGTATGACGCCCGAGAACTGATTGATGGATAAACATTCCTCTACTACACTCGTTAACCAGTGTTTTGCATTTGAACACCTACATAAGAGAAAGACGCAGGCATGCACTCAGACATCACACACACGCATGGTGTACCTTGTGACTCAGCATTCGGTACCGCGGTCCGCCCACGCTTTCAAATATTGGTAAACACCACGAATTCTGTGAATTACTAAGAAAGTGAAATCCCAAATATGACATATGTTGCATCACGAATTCGGCCAATGACCGTGCTGGCTTTAGGAATCAAAGCTAGAAGACGTGAATGAGAAGATGCCTTTACCACCTAGAAAAAGGTAAGTTACATCCGCCATACCTTGAAGGTCCGTCCACACTGATTGACATGCAGCCTTTCAGTGTGTATTGTTTATGGTATGTTGAAATTGGTCTTCGTACCAAAACATGTTGGCAGTTGATGAATTTTCGTGTGGAATTGCATAATACATGCAATGTGTATTGATAGGAGCATAAATCTGCAGCAAACCGAATATTTCAACGACAGGGTTTTGCTTGTATAACATAATGCATTTACTTATAGCAGAGTAGAAAGAATGAAGTTCTTTGATTCAGTTACTTAGGGAAGAAATCGCACAGAAACAATTAATTGCCTTCCCATCGACTTCTGCACGGTCATAATATGTGAGTGCTCCCCGAAGACTTCAGAAAGAGTGAGGTAACTAGGTGGAGAAGGGAGCTTCGTAATCTAAAAGGGCATGCTGTTGGGTACTATTTTTTATATGTATAGAAGTGATTACAGATTACAGTTAAACAGATGGTATATATATATATATATATGTGTGTGTGTGTGTGTGTGTGTGTGTGTGTGTGTGTGTAGTTAACAGTGTATTTTGTCATCAAATGTTTATATATGTATGCATGCTTCCATTTTGTTACAAATGTTGTTCCAGATTCATCTTTTACCTATTTCTCATTTTACTTCAAATTTTAATTTTAGAATATTATTTCAAGACATTGATCTCTTTTGCCTTCAGTTTCACAAAAACAGGAACAATAATTATACATGCATTTCGGGTTTAGCCTAAATGGTACAACATCAGCAACACCTTTTGCTGCCACAACTGGTTCCTGTTCCTTGTCTTGTTCCTGGTTCTGGACTCTGAACACATTATGGCTGATTTTGGGGTTCTATCTTTACATTATATTTATTGCCCATCGTTAGTTGACAGTATATTTTGTCATTAAATAATGGTGTTATAGCATTACAATATTTCGTTTAAGGTTCAGTTAAGTTCATAATAATATATATCCATAATAAGTGGTTGTCAGAAATGATCATATCTAATACAAGCAAAAATGAGGGAACTGCTATGTGCGAATGTTTTTTCGTAGGTCAAGTGTACTCTGGAAACTTCTAGAACAAAAGTACGTTTTACCAAGCGTGATACAGAACTGACACCGAGGCAGTAAGTCGGACATGGAGGGTGGTGGACTATATCCTTTATCACGTATCACAGCACTCTTTTCCAGAACATGGAACAACGTACAGCGGTGAATTTCCTTTCTTAAATTTCAAGACTTGTTAGCAGCCACGAGGTCACGTTACAGTCCCTTTAAACAGGACAGACCCCCTTTAAACCGGACATACACGATCGCTGAGTTAAATTTTGCAACATATCATCCATATCAAAGAGGAGAATGCTCTGAATAGACTTTAGAGGCAATGGAATATGAAGTTAACAGGCTTAACAGGTTGATACTTTTATCACCGTCAGCCATATCAAAGAGGAGAATGCTCTGAATAGACTTTAGAGGCAATGGAATATGAAGTTAACAGGCTTAACAGGTTGATACTTTTATCACCGTCAGCCATATCAAAGAGGAGAATGCTCTGAATAGACTTTAGAGGCAATGGAATATGAAGTTAACAGGCTTAACAGGTTGATACTTTTATCACTGTCAACCATATCAAAGAGGAGAATGCTCTGAATAGACTTTAGAGGCAATGGAATATGAAGTTAACAGGCTTAACAGGTTGATACTTTTATCACTGTCAGCCATATCAAAGAGGAGAATGCTCTAAATAGACTTTAGAGGCAATGGACTATGAAGTTAACAGACTTAACAGGTTGATACTTTTATCACCGTCAGCCATATCAAAGAGGAGAATGCTCTGAATAGACATTAGAGGCAATGGAATATGAAGTTAACAGGCTTAACAGGTTGATACTTTTATCACTGTCAGCCATATCAAAGAGGAGAATGCTCTGAATAGACTTTAGAGGCAATGGACTATGAAGTTAACAGGCTTAACAGGTTGATACTTTTATCACTGTCAGCCATATCAAAGAGGAGAATGCTCTGAATAGACTTTAGAGGCAATGGACTATGAAGTTAACAGGCTTAACAGGTTGATACTTTTATCACCGTCAGCCATATCAAAGAGGAGAATGCTCTGAATAGACTTTAGAGGCAATGGAATATGAAGTTAACAGGCTTAACAGGTTGATACTTTTATCACCGTCAGCCATATCAAAGAGGAGAATACTCTGAATAGACTTTAGAGGCAATGGAATATGAAGTTAACAGGCTTAACAGGTTGATACTTTTGTCACTGTACACTTATGTTTATGTGACTGAGTGAGTATGGTTTTATGCCGAATTTGTTTCAGCAACGCAATGGAGGGTGACACTAAAAATAAGCTTCACACATTGTTTACCCCCCGCTCATTATGTTTATGTAACAGTTGTAAAAGGAAAATATTCAAGGGGTCGGTCCCCATTTCCTATCAACAACCACCCGTGAAGTTCCGGTTAGAATAAGCCTTCAGCAACCCATGCTTGTCATAAACGGCGACTCTGCCTGTCATAAGAGGCGACTAACGGTATCGGATGGTCAGACGCGCTGTCTTGGTTGACACATATCATCGGTTCCCAATTGCGCAGATCGATGTTCATGTTGTTGATCACTGGATTGTCTGGACCAGGCTCGATTATTTACATGCCACCGCCGTATACCTGGAATACTGCTGAGTGCGGCGTAATATGAAACTCACTCACTTACTCTTAACTACAACAGAAATTAGAGATTGTGAGTCAAGGTTAGCTATTGTCTCAGTGTGTTTTGTCACTTGTCAAGCCAAAACGTAATTTCCAGACAGTTACGCAACATGGGCACTTCCGTTACGTGAACTTACAGAATGAAAGTATGCAAGCCTGGAAATTTCAAAGTTATTGAGGAAGGGTTCAAGAGTTGTCTCCCTTGACATACTTAATGGTTACAAAAGTAGCCTCGGGAAACCTAACTTGGGTTGTCATGGCAATCCTGACCTGAAGTGTTTATTAAGTGGATATGCCGTGGGAGAACAACTGATATTCAGTGCCGAAGTATTACTGAAATATTGCTGACAATGTATGTAACAATCGCATCCCATATGACAAAGTATCCTGGAATTTTCAAAACAACTGTGGTACAGGTACCACTAGTACACATTGCGCTGCATGTGAGACAACTAACACGTGGTATTGGTATATACAATATTACTAGTTCGCATTACAGTGTATGCAACAACATTGACTGCTTTGTCATTTCGTGAAATTACGGGTGAATTTCGAGTCATTTTGTGTGACAACAATCAATATACTTAAATGACTTCATGAAATTTCATCGATATGTGGTGGACAGGGGTTCTTGAGGTGTGGTTGTTCTGGACACACGAGTATCAAACCAATACGTGTAAATACTTCTAATCCAATCTGATGTGTAACGGTCGCGACCACAATACCAATAACTGTCATTGGCAATAAGTGATGTTGAAATTGTGATCCACTTTTGCAGATTGAGTTATTCAGTGAAATTTGTTCATGAAATGACTGAAGTATATTGATTGTTGGTTGAAGAAATGAAACGAAATGGGTGACCCTCTAAACTATTTCACAAAACATCTGAAACTTGTGTCATTCGAAATGTGCTGTCATAAAGCATACACAATCAGTCAAAACAATAACTTTATCCAGATTTCACATGTTTGCATAACATAGATTAATTAACTGCCAAAAAACGACTTGATCAGTATTGCCAAATTTACATAGAGGTCTCCCTGTTACGGAGGTTACAATTTGACATGCAGTTCACAAATAAAGCATAAACACGAAATAATACCATTAATGTCAATGGAATAATTCAGAAAAAGGCGATAGTGATGTAATTCTGCAACAACATCATTTTTTCACAATTTCAATAACAGCTTTGCTCCACAAAATAACATATAAATTTACTGGTCCCTTTTAGAGTCTTAAACTTATTAAACTTCTTTCTGACACTGATAGCAAAGAGTAGTGAAACAAACAGTTTGGTTTTGTTTTCTAGTCAGCCTTGCCTAAACAAAAGTTAAAGCTCCCCAAAACAGCTTCTTGTTTATTTTTAAATGCCCATTTCCGTGTATATCCTGAAAACATGTTTAAACATCAATTGCCTGCATTTTTGTAATCACGGTAATGATATTTGTACATATTAAAATGAACTAATTGAATATGGCGTCTTGTATAAAGAGTACACTATACTTGTGTGTGTACCTACATAAGTAACCTGGGATAAAGATTGATAGAATTGAACTTCAGTAACCCATATATGTCGTAAGAGGCGACTAACGATATCGGATGGTCAGGGTCCCTGACACAGTTGTAGCATGTTATGGTATTGCAGTTGTGTAATCTATGCTCATGCTGTTTATCACTGGATTGTCTGGTCCAGATTTGATCATTTACGGACTACAGCTTTATATCTGAAATACTGCTGAGTGCGGCATGAAAGATCAAGCCAAACAATTAATCTACATGACAGGAGACGTGTGGAAACACGTTCGGACAGAGCTTCCCGCACAGAGTTATTTCCCCTTGACCGCAGTGATACTTTCGTTATCTACCAAATACCAGGGCTACATTTCAAAACATCCCTTACAACATTTTCTTACGGAGACTAAAAGCATGATGCATGATGACACTTTACTTTCTTCGCTCCTGTAAATATGTTTGTGATCCCCTGATGTTAGTAATGATGTCATAATGAGTGAGTGAATATTGTTTAAGCCGCTTTTAGAATTATTCCAGCAATATCACGACGGGGGATACCAGAAAAGGGCTTCACATACTGTACCCACGAGGTTGATCGAAACAGTATCCTCGACGTGACGAGCGAACGCCTTCTCCACTAAGCTACCTGACCTCCCTTACCACACAACTTACGACTGGATCTAGTTATGGCGGTATGTGTACATACGGACAGAAAAATATCGAGTGCGAAATTATAGCCGAAAGCAAAACAACTTTGAGTTATATCATAAATACATCAGTTAATGTTCTTTCTTCAGACATACACAGTTTTTTTATGACGGAATATTTCCATTGAAGAGATATGATGCATCCCTAAATCACAAAGAGATATTAAATCAGATTCCGTAAACAAATTGGCTGTTTGGCTCATGAGTGATAACGCTTAGACACTGTTTGGCGATAGAAAGTCTAAAGAGAATGGGGTTTAGCCAAAAATGAGTTTAGTTTTTACGCTTCACTCAACAATATATTCCATCTATATGGCGGCGGTCTGTAAATAATAGAATCCAGACAATCCAGACATCAACAGCATGAGCATCGAGAGAGGAGACGTGCGAAAACAGGTTCGGTCACAGCATCCTGCACAGAGTTACTTCCCTTTGACCGCCACCCGTGCAACAGCCCCATAACCAAGTCGGAGAAATATAATCATTTTTAACCTCTGGAGTCGTTTATATAACTCTTTATACTTGTACTTGTTTTAAGTAGTTAGTGCATGTGTTGCTCACTGCAGAATAAATAATACCCTGAAACACGCAGAAACTGCTCTCATTTTTTCTTTAGTCATGACCGTGTCTGTGTAGTGTTACAGCATACATTTAAAATATGCCATTTCCGCTTCACTAAACTAAAAATTGTTCAAGTGTAGATTTCAAACACTTCTTACTGGCAACAAAACCCAGCTAATTGGAGAAACATAAGAAGTTGATTGTCTTTCGGAATATGCGTCTCACCACGTACACGAGGACATTCTATGTCCGCTTCAATCACTTTCACCACATCTCTTCACTGACATCAAATGTGACGTGTGTGGATTCACCACTACAATAATTTCATCACAACTGTTCATGTGGGGATTTAAAACATTTACATTACAGAGTAGAAACCAAATATGGTAATAAATTCATGATTTGAAACAACTTTTGATGAATTTGTGCATTCAGTTACTTGTTGTGCTAATTCCCAGACATGTATGAAATGTGAGATAAACTGGTCAACTAATGCAGAATAATAATCATAACAATAGTCATGTGTGGATGCAAAATGTTTATAACATCCTACAGAATCCAGTCAAGTAGAAAAACAGCACATTTAGCTGACTTCGTTACATTCTTGTTCACAACAAACAACACATAGACAGACAACTTATACGTCCGCCTCAATCACTATAATTACATTTGACAGTTTAAATAAATAAGTCACACTTACATGTCTACACAATGTCATGTTTATTTAATTGTCTAATTCAAGGTGTCATAGATAAGTGACTTCTTGGTGTCAGTCATGGTGATGTCTGCTCCACTTATCACCTTCATGTTGACTGTGTAGCGACCTGGCGGCCCAACACTAAACACGGGAAGAAGAGACTCCCTCCACTCAACATCCACCTTGGCTAAAACAACTTCTCTGTCCAGGTCGATGAAGGCGAGTCTCCCCCTCCCCACATCCAGCACAACGCCATAGTGGAGGGTGGCCTGTGTGCCGGGTGTGTCAGACATTGTGTTATTGTAACACTTCCCCTCCTCCCCCTGCTGCCACACACTGGTACAGAGACTCCCCCGGTGTGTGACACAGCTCCATACACTGACACACCAGGAGCGGCTCTGTTGACAAACATACATCTTACTGTCCACCTGACTCTCCTCCACCACACCCACCTCCAGGATAAGCCACCCCGACCCTCCACCCACCACACCCACCCTAGAGTGTGTCTCCCAGTACTGTGGGGTGTGTGGGGTAGGGGTGACAGTAGAGGGGGATGGAGGAAGGGGGATGGAGGTGGAGGCACATGTACCATGATATTTCCGTAACCTGCCGCTGTGTCTGTGTTGTGTGACGGGTGGCGAGTTGACCAGCTGACCGTCTGTAGTTACGTGGCACCTGTTTGTGTTGGCTCGAGCAGCGTCCAGTTGTAGTTGAGGACCTGGAAATATACATTTTGTTTACAGTTTAACAAATTTCCCGACTTCAGACAACAAATGAGACATTTTATTGTCAACCTCGTTTCAATGTTTACAAAACAGCGCACTGAATATCGGCTGCCATTTTCGTCTGTGTGTGAATTGTGTCATAACTGTGATATAAATAGATATTATAACGCTGTGAAAATATATGTATGGGTATTCTAAATGTTTTTCATACAATTTCACACTGACTGACAATGAAATAAACACTCCATAAAACATTTTGTCAGAAATTGTTAGTTCAGCTGGTTTGCTGTCTGCAGTCAGAAATTGACACTTGCCGCCTGAAAACACATTTGTATAAACTTCATATCAGGATAAAACTATCATTGTTTGTATTCTAAACTCTTCTTATACGATTTAGTAAGCAATAAGACTGACAAAGTAGTTGTTTGATGATATTTATACATCCGAGTGTTCAACAGACCCAGTATTAACAGGTAACTTCTACGTCCGCTTCAATCACTGACCACAGTCTGAACACACTCGCTGGGCGGGACACAGGTTGTCGCGTTATGTGTATTGACTGTGACAGGTATTCTCTCATATTTGTTTTTATAACACTGTTCTCAAACTTGTCATTTTCATGTATAATTAACTGTTACAGATTCACCAAGAACTAAAACATGAACGCGTGCTTTGTATACAATTTTTGACTTTGGTAATTTGTGAATATTCATCTTTAACGATGTCGCATGAATCATCTTTCCTTCACAGGAAGTATCTGAAATCAGGGATCGTCTACAGTCTTCTATTCTCCGTGCTGAAAAGCATTCAAACAATCTTAATATGTGTTTACTAATTGAATGAATGTGCAATTACACATGTAAAACCTGTAATTTTCGAATAACGATTAAGCACTTCCAGTACTGTTTGGCACATCATTTTCGCATCTTAGTGTCAAAACCTGAGACTTTCATGTTACACATTTGATTAACATTAAACAAAATGACACTGGAATTTGACAAGAGTATGATGAACAAGTATGATTAGAAGCTAAGAATTTGTTCATATTGTTAAAGATAAGTTAACCAATTTTCTGTGCCTCGACGATGGGAAAAATGGAAGCGCTTTAAACTAAAGAGTGCCAGTTAAGTTAGGAATGGTGTAGAGAATAGTTATGGAGTATCAAGGGTCAGATAGACCCTCCGTTGTGACATGGTCCTCCAGTCGTCGGTGAGCAAAAATCACAGCTTGTATTTCTGTTTATTGTAGTTCTCTTTCACTACCAGCTGGTGTAATATCTCTGTTTATTCTTCTTGATTAAACTCAACAAACCGAGGACCAGTTTCAACTGAATATATGTTTGACCAGTTCATTGTTGTTGCTTCATTGCCCCACTCAGCAATCTTCCAGCAACATGGCGGCGGTCTGTACATAATTGAATCTGGACCAGACAATCCGGTGATCAACATCATGAGCACCATCCAAGTCTGGGAACCTTACCAACCTAAACCATTACTCAGTCGCCTTTTGTGACAAGCATGTGCTACTAAAGGTCGATTTTAACTCGGATCATATTTAGGCTTTTCGAGCCTACAAACGTTTATACGTCCTCAACCGTTTTGGACGTGAAGTGAGGGCGCCATCTGAGCCGACTTTTATCAACATGTAGACGGTGAAATCATTAATTATTGTCATCGACCAGAACGATAACTTTCAAGCCCACTTTGAAACATGAGGAGGAACCGTTTACATTTTGAAAATGCAATACAGTGGTTATTGACTATCTTACACCACAGACAAAGAATTCAGACATCTCTCATCTCTCACAGCACCTGACAATAAGGAACCCCATTTCTTATACAACATGTGCTTATGCGATTAGCAGAAGAGCTGCTATGTCTCGGTACAAAGTGTATTTTATAGAAATTCACCATTGGGGAGGGTTGTTCTCAAATAAACAAAGTATGTGACATGCCTTTAATTCATGTTCACTCGGTCTGCGAAAAGAGGAACAGTCTAAGTTAATCCTGTCTGGTAAATAAGATATTTGGATAATTATAAACAACTCTTTGAATAATTTGATATTAATAATCGATGTTATGAGCAACTCTCATTGTGAATGCCAAATGCCTACTGATTACAAGTCGAAATAGATCGGCAGTTGTGAATGTAAACATGCGTCTGTGTTTCTGTCATCTGAATCACGAATACACTGACAATATGTTGGATTTTGGGGGGAAGGCCATTTTACGTGTAAACGAGAAATCCAGTTAAGCTTCTCAAGTATAACGTTGTAGAAATTTTTACACTTACCACATATTCAAATTCAACATTTATCAATGATCAAACCACCCAACCGTGAATGCTCGCTCCTATGTTATATAAATGACCTCAGGAAATATGAAGTGTGATCAACGATTTATAAGTGTCATTGTTGAAAAATCGAAAGTAGATGCCAAGGTTTTCAGTGTCAAAAGCGTTCCTATATTTGATGTCTAATAATCAGTGAAAACAGAGTATAGCTAGTACCATGTTCGAGAAATGAAGATAGATCGACAAACCCAAGCACAGCGTCGTTTCTTTAAATCATGGTGTGTAGGTCTGTAAACCCAGTACCATTTCAGTGTTTATAAAGCTAAGAACACCACAACACACCGTGCCTTGTGTTCACGCAGCGATATTATTGTAAGATTGCTAGAGGCAGCCTTATACAATACAATTCCCTTTCTTAATCGCCTGTTGAAAGGAATGACCTTCACACTAAAGTAGGGCATGTATGCATTCAGGATATTCAGTTGCAGCGAGTACATCATCGTGTGCAGCGGCCCAGTATAGCCTCCCTTGTAGACCGCGCCCACTACAGCATCCCGTGTAGAGCATCCCGTGTAAAGCACCCCGTGTACAGCATCCCGGGTGTAGAATCCTGTGTACAGCATGCTGTCTATAGCATTTGGTGTACAGCCAGCTCTGGGCAGGACGACCACTACAGCATCCCGTGTACATCGTCCTGCGTACACTATCCCATGTACACGATCCTGCGTACAACATCCTGTGTACAGCACGCCGACTGCAGCATCCTATGCACAGCATCTAGGGTAGTGCAATCTGTATACAGCATCCTGTGTACAGTACTACCACTACAGTTGGTGTTTAAACAGCAGTCAGTGACCAATCATTTTCATGAATAATTATTGTCCGTTGGTTTGGTGTGTAAGGGTGCAGTCAGAAATGCGTTCCTTTTGCTCTTCAGTATATACGTGTTTAGTAGCAAAGGAACGAGTGATTGAGTTTAGTTTTACGTCGTAATCAGTAACATGTCAGCTTTATGGCTGTGGTTATAATTACTCGAGGTAGGGCCAGACAATTCAGTTATCAACACCATGAGCATCGACCTGTGCAACTAGAGTACGATGACATGTGTCAATGTGAACATTTATGAAGTCGAGGAACTTAAACACCCGATCGCTTCTAACGACAAACATAGGTTACTGAAGACCATTTCTAACCCAGATCTTCACTCATGTCTGTGAAGTGGAGACAACGGCGCTTCATCAGTTTTTTTAGACAGATAGCATCTGATTGTACTTACACCGCAAAGTCACCGCCGTCATCGTCCCTGTTTCACGTCTGTAGGTTTCACACCCAGCATCTGCAACATACATCCTCAATACATTTTGAAAAATGACAGAAAGAAGACGTGTTCAAACTAAATTTGATTTTAAGAATGAAAGTTGGTTAAAAGATCTGGTTACGGCTCTTTTGAACACACCACAACTTCTGCCATCACAAATCTCAATCAATTTGTATTCCGAAATGGCTTTTACTCGCCAAATGCAATACCATTGGCTATTCATTTTAGCTGCCGTCCATTTCTAAATGGTGCCGATGGTATGTAAGATTATAAAATGCATTCTTATCAAAATATCGTGTGGAAGCTATCCATATCATGTTATATTACTGAGTCCTTTTGGTTTGTTCTTTTGAAATATTCACGAACACTACTCCTGTCTCAACATGGCTTCATCAACGGCGAGTGGAATCTTTGTCTGATACAGGGCCTCTTCAAACATGGTACTTGAACACATCCAAATGAGTAAGTGAGTTGCGTCGAGTTTTACCCCGCACTCAGCAATAATTCAGCTATACGGTGGCGGTCTGTAAATACTAAAGACCAGACAATTCAGTGATCAGCGACATGAACATCGATCTGCCCAAGTGGGAACCGATGACACATGTCAACTGGGAACCGATGCCATAACTCATATAGTGGTAGCAGTTAGAGCCTTTGCTGGAGATTAGAGGATTATGGAAACAACTGAGGCCTGAACCCCAAAACATGAGAGGGTCGACCATACCTGACGAAGTACCTAGCCATCCTCGGCCATGTTTAGGCTGAAGATAATCCATGCTTTACAGTCGGTGATTACAGAGTTTATGTCGTCGAGTAACACAATGATCGAAATGACGAGGATCGTCTCAAGTAGACGACCCCGATCTTCTCGAATCTGTCAAGTACCATTAGACTCGTTTCTCGAAAATCACGGAAACTTTTACTTCCACAAGTGATCTCTGTCTAGAAATGGGAGTCAAATCTTGGGTAACAACAACATTTGTAAGGCGACATCTGGGATGTGTCCAGATGATGCGTTTCTTTTAGCTCTGGTACAGGCCAGACAGATCCCATAACGTTATTTCCTGTTTAAGTGTTTTAAAAAAAATCATCTTACCAAACCGTGGCAGTGATGTTGGAGCGTTGGGAACCTCCAGGAACTCCAGCTTGTAATAAAAAAAGATATACATTAATGTCACAGTTCAAGATTCAAACAATATTTGGTTTGTTTAAAATCTAACATTCGAACATCAATTGTGTGTACAGACAATAATAGCATATTTCGCTGTTGATCGTAAATTGTTAATAATGAACACTAAGGAAGGAACAAGACATATAGGCATGTTCACTCGTTATGAAGTACTCACATGTTGGTGTTTGCTGTCAGCAGCAGTTAGATGACTGTCAACTGTCTGTGTTCCATTGTCTGTAAAATATCCAACAAAACTTGCAAATCGAATCGTCAAACTGACTTGTTGTGATAAATCTTCTGGTCGAACATCATCATACCCTCATAAAGTGACACTCGAGTGAAAAATTCATAAAGGGGCCATCAAATATTTCCTCTTGATATATACTATAAACCAAAATCGTATGTGAACACACAAAACTTTAATATTCTTTCGTCTGTCTCCCAAAGCACGAGACTTCTGTTTAGAAGTCTTACTCAAACATGGTGCTGGTGTGTTTCAGCACCCATGAGTTTTATTTCACTTAAAGTCAAGGAATGCTGAATCAGTTGCTTTGCTACATGTTCTAACATGTTGCTTCAAGTGTTAAATGAAGCGATGATAGATAGATAGATAAATAGATAGATAGGTGGGTAGATGCCTACCTACCTGTGTGTGTGCGTGAGAGAGAGAGAGAGAGAGAGAGAGAGAAAGTGAGAGAGAGAAGGAGTGAGCAAGTAATTACCTGTTTGGTCTGAGCCAGATGCACTGATAGACCCGAATTTCGAAATTTCGGATTTCAATTTATCCAGTCCTCTCGTGTTAAAGGCGGTTGCAATTGTCCTGTGCCTGTGTGGAGGTAGTGATGTAAGGTACGTCTTCGTTATGTCTTGTATTGAACTCTCCAGTGTTAGATAGTCTGAGTTTGAAGCATATCTGAGTACTGTCTTGATGTAGTCTGAGGTCCACTTGCATCGTTCACTTTCACCTTCAGAGGTAACTTGCTTGATGTGCAGACTTAACAGTTCCCGCTTCGTCTGATTCTCAAGCTCGATGATCAGTTCCTTCTCTCTTTGATCGAGTTGTGTCCTCAGAGAATGGAAAGAGTGATGGATGACCTCCTTCAGATCACTGCTTGTCATTTTTGTGTCATTTATGGCTTTGCTGATGTTCTTCAGATATGCTTGGTGGGAAATACGATATGCAGACACGTTCCTCTCGTGCTGTTCTAACCGTCCTTTAGCAGCATCAGCAGCCACGTTTAAATCTGTAACGTTGTGATCAGCATGTTCGCCAAGTCTGCATTTGGCACAGATTAAACTTTTGCAGTTTTCGTCAAAATACTCAAGAGGATGACGAGTGTGTAGTTTACAGACTACGTCAACATACATACTTCCCGATGATGTATCGGTAAAGGTTTCCACAACATGTCGTCTAGTAGCTTTAAAACTGTTGTGCATATTCTGGCAGTATTCGCAGAGGAACTCTTCACACTCCTGACACCAACACACAGCCTGGTTGCCGTCATCTTCATGTGTACAGAGAAGCTCTGTGGGTCGATGTTTGGCTGTCAGATGGCATATTTCCTTCTGTCTCACCGCATCCTTCTGGAGGGTTGTGTCTGTGAGGTTGACCCCCCTCTGGCATGTAGAGCATGATATGACACCACCAGCTGCAGATGTCACACATATCTCACACACAGCGTGTAGACAGGGCAGTAGGTAGGGGGCGGGGCCTTTCAGAGTAAACTGCTGCTGGCAGACAGAACACTTGGGGAAGGCGTCCATTCTGAAACCAGATAAATATAGTTGTCTCTATTCCATCGATTACTCTTCACAAGAATGCCACGCACTATCACCCCAACCCACCCATGCAGGTACACCATTTGCTACACATTAACGCTATCTCCGACGCTGTATGTTACCTACTAGCCTATCTTATCCACCCCACCTACCCTTCCCCGTATGTTCACCATTTAATCCCTCCTATCTGCCCTATCTCACACACTATGTGATCTCTACTAGCATACACTATCTACCCGTAACCACAGCTGTATCTTCACCATTCACTACACCCTAATCCCATTATCCGACACTGTGGGATATCTACTAGTATACACTATCCACCCGCAACCCACCCATGTATATACACCATGTACTGCACCTTAACACTAACAGTGGGATCTCCTACACTTTGTGATATCTACTAGCATACACCAGCTACCCGCCTCCCCCCCTCCCTCTCCCCTGCATGTACAATATTTACTATATCTTATCCCATTTTTCCACTTTATGATATCAACTAGCATACACTATCTACTAGCACACACTATCCATTCCCCTCCCTACCCCCACACAACCCCCTGTATGTATATACTGTTCACTACATCTTATCCCCCCCCCACCCCCACCACCATCTCCACTTTGTGATATCTACTAGCACACACTCTCCATCCCTATGCCTACCCTCACCCCATGTATGTACACTATTTACTGCACCTTAACTCCTACCTCCACTTTGTGATAGCTACTAGCACACACTATGTACCCCCACCCTGCCCTGTGTGTTCGCTGTTCTCTACATCTTAACCCGTGTCTCCAGTTTGTCTAGTAGCATACATTATCCACATTTCACTACACCTTGAACCTGTTGTATTCAACTAACCGTTTCTCACAACCCTATCAATCATTTATAATTATAATCAAATCCACAGCTATCTTTCACGAGTACCACCTGTCACAAAAGACATAACTTCCAATACACACTAGTACTCAACTAGTCCACTAGGACTTCACTAGTCCACTAGGACTCCACTAGTCCACTAGGACCCCACTAGTCCACTAGGACTCCACCCGTATATCCCACACACAGTGTGCTGTCATCCCAGTCGCAACTCAAACCTACATACCCTACTGCACAATGACAGGGTGTTTAGGTTATTGTGACATGCAATGTTAATCTAAATATACCCTGTCCAACCTGTTGCGTTGCTTCGTTGACATCCTTACTAAATACTGCAAATTCATGTCTACAGTTACGCTCCAATCTACTCCAATCTACACGTGTTTAACTGCAATGAAGTCAAACAGATCTCATCTGGCGTTTTAAAAGTCGAATTACACAGATCGTGCATAACTTAATACGAGAAATGGCGTCTCATATAGACTAGGCAAAATGGAGGAATGGCGTGTAGGATAGCCAATGACATGATTACCTGTTTGGTTGAAGCTCGGATGTAAAAGCTTAAATTGTGATCTTAGTAGATAATTTATCATCTACCATGTACGTATTTCTCTGTTCTTGTCTGTATCTGTATCGAGAGAGTTAACTGGAATGCTTTGCGACAGGACGACACACCTACCTGGAGGTTCGACTTCCTTATTGAATATGTCACTTCCGGGTCAGATCGTAATGCGCGAATTTTAGCGTAACCGAATTGATGTTTGTTACCTAATGCACTGACAATGGTCCCACAAGCTGGATTTTTTATGACACTGCTTGTTATGTTAATATACATGTCTGGCAGTTTTACTACAGCAGCGTGGCGGGACCATGTGATGTGGAAAGAAAGTCCTGTACAGATAATATATATTCGAACTAAACCAGAGGTATGCATTCAGTAAGTATATACACGTTAATACAATGTATTAATTTAATTTTTAATATATTGAAACCTGTAAGATTTATGTTTTTAGTAAGATTAAATATTTGCATATAGTGCCGCTAAATGTAAATTCAAAAGCTTTGTACATGTGCCATAACCTTTGACTTTAATAGTTTCATATTTAAATAAACACTCTTTTTGTTTGATGGCAAATAAGATATGTATATGCATAAGATACGGCCATATAAGTCTATATACTACACGCACGTTCTCCCATTTTTCAGATCTACCCTTCAGCTCGAATACGGCCATACTTCGATTTCTTTAAAAATGATAACAACACATACAGTACACTGCCTCTCTACCTCGCCGTGGGCAGGTTAGAAAGTATGTGTCTCCCACTCATTAATCTTTCACCAGGTAAATAAAACGCTTCTGTTCGCTTAGAAATTGTAAATCAACACTGGAACAATTCTGTAAATTGATTGCATTATGTTTTAATAAGGAGTGCGTTTTTATCTGAGACACCGTCTGCATACTTTTACCTCAGACCGAGAGAATTGGAAATGTCATGACAACCCTCACAGAGTTCCCCAGTCCATCACCATTAATCCGCACTCTTCACAACGTATGTACACCATTTATACCACACGTTAATCCCAATCTCCACTTTGTGAAATCTACTAGCATGCACTATCCACCAACACTTACCCCTGTATGTTCACCATTTATAATACATCTTAACCCCAATCTCCACTTTATGAAGTCTACTAGCATGCACTATCCATCCCCACTTACCCCTGTATGTTCACCATTTATAATACATCTCAACCCCAATCTCCACTTTATGAAATCTACTAGCATGCAATATCCACCCCCACTTACCCCTGTATGTTCACCATTTATAATACATCTTAACCCCAATCTCCACTTTGTGAAATCTACTAGCATGAACTATCCACCCCCACTTACTCCTGTATGTTCACCATTTACAATACATCTTAACCCCAATCTCCACTTCGTGAAATCTACTAGCATGCACTATCCACCCTCACTTACTCCTGTATGTTCACCATTTATAATACATCTCAAGCCCAATCTCCACTTTGTGAAATCTACTAGTATGCACTATCCACCCCCACTTACTCCTGTATCTTCACCATTTATAATACATCTTAACCCCAATCTCCACTTTGTGAAGTCTACTAGCATGCACTTTCCACCAACACTTACCCCTGTATGTTCACCATTTATAATACATCTTAACCCAAATCTCCACTTCATGAAGTCTACTAGCATGCACTATTCACCCCCACTTACCACTGTATGTTCACCATTTATAATACATCTGAACCCCAATCTCCACTTTGTGAAGTCTACTAGCATGCACTATTCACCCCACTTACTCCTGTATGTTCACCATTTATAATGCATCTCAACCTCAATCTCCACATTGTGAAATCTAGTAGCATGCACTATCCACCAACACTTACCCCTGTATGTTCACCATTTATAATACATCTGAACCCCAATCTCCACTTTATGAAGTCTACTAGCATGCACTATTCACCCCCACTTACCCCTGTATGTTCACCATTTATAATACATCTTAACCCCAATCTCCACTTTGTGAAATCTACTAGTATGCACTATCCACCAACACTTACTCCTGTATGTTCACCATTTATAGTACATCTTAACCCCAATCTCCACTCTGTGAAGTCTACTAGCATGCACTATCCACCCCCACTTACCCCTGTATGTTCACCATTTATAATACATCTTAACCCCAATCTCCACTTTATGAAGTCTACTAGCATGCACTATTCACCCCCACTTACTCCTGTATGTTCATCATTTATAATACATCTTAACCCCAATCTCCATTTTGTGAAATCTACTAGCATGCACTATCCACCCCCACTTACTCCTGTATGTTCACCATTTATAATACATCTGAACCCCAATCCCCACATTGTGAAATCTACTAGCATGCACTATCCACCCCCACTTACCCCTGTATGTTCACCACCTTTATTACAACTTAACGCCAATCCCTATTTTGTGATGTCTACTAGCATGCACTATTAACTTCACTTATACCTCCGTATATACACCATATATACCACATTTTCATCCCAATCTCCACTTTTTGAAGTCTACTAGCATGCACTATCCACCCCCACTTACTCCTGTATCTTCATCATTTATAATACATCTTATACCCCAATCTCCACTTTGAGAAATCTACTAGCATGCACTATCCACCAACACTTACTCCTGTATGTTCACCATTTATAATACATCTTAACCCCAATCTCCACTTTGTGAAGTCTACTAGCATGCACTATCCACCAACACTTACTCCTGTATGTTCACCATTTATAATACATCTTAAGCCCAATCTCCACTTTGTGAAGTCTACTAGCTTTCACTATCCACCCTCACTTACCCCTGTATGTTCACCATTTATAATACATCTTAACCCCAATCTCCACTTTGTGAAGTCTACTAGCATGCACTATCCACCAACACTTACTCCTGTATGTTCACCATTTATAATACATCTTAACCCCAATCTCCACTTTATGAAGTCTACTAGCATGCACTATTCACCCCTACCTACCCCTGTATGTTCACCATTTATAATACATCTCAACCCCAATCTCCACTTTGTGAAATCTACTAGTTTGCACTATCCACCAACACTTACTCCTGTATGTTCACCATTTATAATACATCTCAACCCCAATCTCCACTTTGTGAAATCTACTAGCATATGCTATGCACCCCCACTTACACCTGTATGTTCACCATTTATAATACATCTTAACCCCAATCTCCACTTTGTGAAGTCTACTAGCATGCACTATCCACCCCCACTTACCCCTGTATGTTCACCATTTATAATACATCTCAACCCCAATCTCCACTTTGTGAAATCTACTAGCATGCACTATCCACCCCCACTTACTCCTGTATGTTCACCACCTTTATTTCATCTTAACGCCAATCCCCATTTTGTGATGTCTACTAGCATGCACTATCCACCCCCACTTACCCCTGTATGTACACCATTTATAATACAACTTAACCCCAATCTCCACTTTGTGAAGTCTACTAGCATGCACTATCCACCCCTACTTACTCCTGTATGTTCACCACCTTTATTTCATCTTAACGCCAATCCCCATTTTGTGATGTCTACTAGCATGCACTATCCACCCCCACTTACCCCTGTATGTTCACCACCTTTATTACATCTTAACGCCAATCCCCAATTTGTGATGTCTACTAGCATGCACTATTAACTTCACCCATACCTCCGTATATACACCATATACACCACATTTTAACCCCAATCTCTACGTTGTGATATACTATCCACACTCACCCACAAACCCAGTACTACCCACCAGTACACATAATTTGCTATACCTTTACACCCATTTTATTAACCCTAAGCATTTCTCATAAACCTTCTGCTAACAATGATTTAAAATAATCAAGTCCACCCATTTTTTTCATCTACCACTACCACTAAACACTTACTGTATCAAACGGGTCTGTTAATATATACTATTACTCCACCCGTATATACCACACACCTTGTTCTGCCACCCCTGCAACTCCGACCTACATATCCTACCTCACAATCGCCGGGTGTTTAGGTCATTGTGACATGTATCCAGCTTTGTCAGTCGAAAAACACCCTGTCGTACCCACCCTGTCGTTCAGGCCGCCTTGAAAGCATACATGGCGACGATACTTCAAATTCAGGTTTCAGGTGTATCTTGTAAAGTACGCTTCAATCAACAACCTGTTTAATTGCCACAAAGTCAAAAGGTCTGCTTTCGCTGTATCGGTGTTAAATTACACGGATCGTGCAAAACGCATTAGAGGTAATGGCGTCTGAGGCAAGAGTGGCAATGATAGGATAACCTGTTTGATTTGACTCCCGGCTGTAGAAGCTTAACGTGTGACATAAGTAGAAAATGTATCATCTACCATCTACGTATTTTTCCGATTTTGACTGGAACTATATCTACATCGAGACAATTTTACTGGGATATATTGAGACAGGACAGGACACACTTACCTGGAGGTTCGGCTTCCTTGTTGTGCATGTCACTTCCGGGTCAGATCTTATTGCGCGAGTTTTATAGCTATTGGATTGTAGCAGGTTATCCAATACATTGATATGGCCGTACAAACTGGTTTATTGGACGACACTGCCAATTATATTGAGATAAATGCCTACCATTTTAACGAGTGTCTCGTAGTGGGTCCATGTGATTTGGTAAGAAAGTCATGCTTAATATCCATTTTAACCAAACATCTCCACAGACGTATGCATTTTGTAACAATGCATCAATAGAATGCATTAATGTGATTGCTGAATAAATCTAAAACTGTGAAATGAATGTTTTTCCTAAAATTTCATCTTTACATATAATGCAGGCAAATATATCTTCAAAATATTTGCATATTTGAAAATTTTCTCCGTTATTAGTAACCATTCTTCTTGTTTGATGATAAATAAGGTATGTATATGAATAAGATACATGAGTATATATTCCTGTGTTGATATTCTCAGGAAAAGTACTACACACACATTCTCCCATTTTTTTAACTTTTCCAAATTGGTCAGCATGTCAGCTCCTCACAAGTACGACCATGTTTCGATTCCTTTAAAAATGGCACGACCTGTGCAGTACGTTGCATCACCCCTTGGCCGTGGTCAGGTTAGAAAACATTAATACGGTCACTCTGTTTTTCACTCACTCAATCTCACTCCAGCTAAATATAACACCTCTGTTCGTATATGAATTGTACGTAAACGCTCACTCAATCTGATTGGGTAATGTTTTAACAAGGAATGCATTGTTTGTTTCACACAGTGTGTACGGGCTTCATCAGTCCGAGATAACCCTCACAAAGTTATTTCCCTGCAACCGAAATCTTTCTCCACATGTGGTGTGAATTTTGTGTGAGTTGCCAACAGAGCATGTTTAATCGACAATTAGGGCATGAGTATAACATAACTGACGGGACATATAACTTTGGTGAGATCAGCCATATTTCTTAAGAGACATCCCAACAATGAAATTGGATCACAAAGCTTTGAAGAGGATGAGGTCACAGTCACTACTGAGTTATAGACCCTACAACGTGAGATAGTTATATACCCTACAACGTGAGTTAGTTATATACCTTACAACGTGAGTTAGTTATATACCCTACAACGTGAGATAGTTATATACCCTACAACGTGAGTTAGTTATATACCCTACAACGTGAGATAGTTATATACCCTACAACGTGAGATAGTTATATACCCTACAACGTGAGTTAGTTATGTACCCTACAACGTGAGTTAGTTATGTACCCTACAACATGAGATAGTTATATGCTCTGTAACTTTATGTGTCATTTCATGCTACAAACAAACTCATATATGCTGGTGGATAAATCGTGTTCATGGACGTGATGATGATGTACTGAAACCGTATCAGGGATGAAGGTGCGCTTGGTGCGACCACAGTCAACAGCGATAGGATAACTATCACAACCCAAGTGTTATGTTCCATTCACCAAGTATACAATGGCCTTCATTGTATTTCATGTATATCTTAAATGTCGACGCTACAGAACGATCGATCTTGATTGTCCACTGAAACAAATGACATTGCGCGTAGACAGCAAAACACTGTCAAAACGTGTTCGTATGGGACCACTGGTAGTAAGTGATGACAACAAGTAGAGACCCGTGTCACAACTAATCTTTAACAATCCAGTCTTGTCGTGGCGACCAACCGGATAGTTTGATCAGGACCCCTGACTTGGTTCATGTGTGTTATCATGTGCTAACTGTGCAAGATAATGATAGTTCCCTGTCCACATGTTATAATAAAGAGATAAAGGGTGTCCATGTTGGCATCACTTACCGGTAAATACAGACTCTGGAACGTTTGGTAAGCACTGTTTTCATTCTTTTGTAAACAAATATGACCTTCCCTCTTGTTGTATACTGGACGAGGTTTCGTCAGACGGAAACGGAACAAAGTGACGATGATAGAAAAACAAAAGATTATCAGACTGAAAATGGAAATGAAATGCTGCTAGCTTTTTCAACGCTTTTCTCTGCGACATATATTACAGCTGACTCCCTTTAAAATAATAATGAAGTGGGTCCTCATCAGCTTGTGGAATACCTTTCCACATTTGTGTTGATACAAATCATTGTTTACATTTGCGGGCAGTTGCTTTTCTCTGAGTTGGAATCCGATTCCATTTTGAAACAGTATGATAATGTTCCTGAAGTGGTGTTAGTAGATGGAGCTCGGCGAAAGGCATGTCGCTCTCGGGAGATTTGGTCACATAGATTACAGTTGAGGCCCTTTAATGATGTCACATGGTGGAGCAGGCGAATCACAGACAGCTGAAACGTAAGCTCTCTGAGCATGGGATCAGTTTGTACTTTAAGAGTTGTTGTGACTGTCAAACTGACTAGTCATTGACCTTATGACGTAATATAATTATGCACACATTCCAGAAAAAATCAACTTTTTTACGTATTTTTTGCGTGAGAGACAAAGCTTTTGCGACGAATAATTTAACCTGACACAGTGCAATGGCGGTTACTGTGTTTGAGTGTTTTTGGAGATAGCTATTACAGTATATTACAAACAAACACCCCAGACTCACAGCGCGCGTTAATGGCTGCAACCCATTGGTGGTGTATCGGCAATGTAAAAAATGAGAACAGAGGAACATTCGGTTCTTAGTGAAAGGCGACTACTGGGATCAGGTGATGAGGCTTGCCGATTTTGTTGACACATGTCATCGTATCCGGAATGTCTAACGCTATGTTCATGCTGTTGATCACTGGATTGTCTGGTCCAGACTCGATTATATACAATCCGCCGCCATATAGCTGGCGTTAATCAACGAACCGATCAACCGTATCCAAAGGCATGCGGAGTTATGTCACGTCATACCTTTGTCACAGCGATGGCGTGGTGCGTTTTAAACATCCATTGCTACAGAATCTTCCCTGAGGTACAAACAACATCCTGCAAATATCTCGTGATAGACACTTCAAGTCAAACCATGAAGAAAATGGTCCTTGCATTCCTGTGTATAAAACGAGTCTCCCCCTCCCCACATCCATCACAACGCCATAATGGAGGGTGTCTTGTGCACCGGGTATGTGAGACCTCCTGCTGCCACACCCTGGTACAGAGACTCCCGCGGTATGCCACATCTCTCTACATTGGCACACCAGGAGCGGCGCTGTTGATAAACATACCCCTCACTGTCCACCTGACTCTGCACCACCACACCCACCTCCAGGACAAGACACTTCCCCCCTCCACCCACCACACACACCCTAGACTGTGTCTCCCAGTACTGTGGGGTGTGTTGGGCAGGGGTGACAGTAAAGGGGGATGGAGGAAGGGAGATGGGGGTGGAGGCACATGTACCCTGATATTCCCGTAACCTGCCGCTGTGTCTGTGTCGTGTGGCGGGCCGCGAATTGACCAGCTGACCGTCTGTAGTTACGTGGCACCAGTCTGTGTTGGCTCGAGCAGCGTCCAGTTGTAGTTGAGGACCTGGAAATATACATTTTGTTTACAGTTTAACAAATTTCCTGACTTCAGACAACAAATGAGACATTTTATTGTCAACCTCGTTTCAGTGTTCACAGAACAATGCACTGAATATCGGCTTCCATTTTCGTCTGTGTGTGAATTGTGTCATAATTGTGATATGAATAGATATTATAACGCTGTGAAAATATATGTATGGGTATTCTAAATGTTTCCCATGCAGATTTACACTGACTGACAATGAAATAAACACTCCATGAAACATTTTGTCAAAAATTGTTAGTTCAGCTGGTTAGCTGTCTGCTGTCAAAAATAGACACTTGCCGCCTGAAAACACATTTCCATAAACTTCATATCGTGATAAAACTATCATTGTTTGTATTCTATACTCTTCTTATACGATTTAGTAAACAATGAGACCCCAAAGTGGTTGTTTGACGTTATTTTTACTTCCGAGTGTTCAACAGACACGGTATCAACAGATAGTTTAATTCTACCTACCTACTTCTTCAAAGCTAAGACTTTGTTCTTAATGTTAAAGATAATTTAGCAAAGTTTCTGTGTAGGGCCGTTGGTAAAAGTGGAACCGCTTTAAACTAAACAGAGCCGGTAAACTTATAATCCGTGGAGAAAATAGACAGTATCGAGGGTCAGAGAGACCCTCCGCTTGCTTGTAGCATGATCCTCCAGTCGTCGGTGAGCAAAATCACGGTTTGCGTTTCTGTTTAATTGTAGGCCTCATTTACTACCAGCTGATGTAATACCTCTGTTTCTTGTCAACCCCCTGGATGCCGAGTTTTTTTTCAGGCGCACATTTTCATAAAGTTGTGCGAGATTTGCGATCGCGTGGCCCAGGTTCTGCGTACGGCTATGAAATTGCACAGACATGTAGAGTATTTGATTTCCTATCCGTTGATACAAATATAATTGCGGCTACCTCAGGGGTTTGAGAAATAGACACTGCTAAAAGTTGTTCAAAACTTTTGTGTGTGTTCAAAAACAGTAAATTTCTCAGTTTTTTATCGTGCACCAATAAAAGCACTCTGCTACGATTTTTTTAATTTGGCATCTTTACGGAAAGTGTGAGCGAAGAAAATACAGCTTGATATCTGAACGACATGAGTGTATATGAAATGGATGTATGTGCTAATGCATAACGTCATACTCACAAAATCAAAAATGACCCGCAATAAATGTCAAAAATCGATTTTCTACTATGACGCCAAACGTCGACAGAGAGGTCATGCACGTATAAATATAAAGGGGCATAACTCAGCTATGGTTTACATTAGGTCAATGTAACTCCGATCACATGGAGAGAATTTGCTGTGGATATGGACAGTATATTTTCGTGATGTTTTGTTCACAGTGAACCAAACTATTCCAATACAAATTTCCCCAATGTGAGAGAATACCTTTTGGTAGTTTCACAATTTGTAAGAAAAGATGCAAGTGTACTACATAAAAAATCAGGCAATAGCGATTTGGATGTCCCTATCCGATACATATTTTAGTTCTTAGATTCCCATATTCTCCTGTTTGTGTATATGTATTTTTATTAATTTTCCATCTTTATTAACGGAGTAACAGCCACATTTTCAAATGTAATGAAATAACTGAAAATAATGCGACATTTTAGTTGACGTCACAGCATGTTTTGTGCCTTTTGTGACGTCGGAAAAAGACTACTCTGGTTGCTGATTAGTATATACCTAACCTAATTTCCATTCAATGTGTAAAAGATATCGGCTTCTGTGTCAGAAGCCAAAATATAAAATGAATGGTTTTATCACTGAAATAGTGTCCTTAATATATCAACAATTACACGGTTTTACTACATATCTTATTGTGAGCAACACGCGCACCTGCCTAGCATCAATTTAGCTTAAATGAAAATGCCACAACACCTGAATATTCATTGAGTATTCATTTAGGAAAAAGACTTTTCTTCTCATGATTATAAAATCAATTCCCTTCATAAGTATGCAATGAAAGGTACAAAGAGATCGCTTTTTCAGTAAAGAAGTATTAGAAAATGGACGTAATGCTTGTCGAAATTAAGACTTGACCTGATGTGTATATTTTTAACAATTTCCGTATAAATATTGTTTGAGTTAGACATTCTGCCATCAGATATATTTTAATCGCATTTGAATTGACTTTATTATCGAAAAACAATGATAATGAATCATGAAACGTTTAGACAAAGTCGCACCTGGTCAATTAATATTCATAATAGTTTTGTCTATAAAAACGACACAAACCAATACAATGAAGAAGACAATTCCTTTAAATAGTAGTATGTGTGCCCCTTCATTTGATAAAATGTACAAATCATTTTCATTAATATTATCCGTTTTACTTCTAAGTTGGAATTAAATCGCTGTTTATTAACCTGTTCATATGTAACTGCAATATTTGTCCCAACGTATTGAATATTGCACATCACGTGAACTAAAGCACATGTTGCAGTAATGGCTACGTGTGATCTTCCAACACTTGTGTAGAGGCTTAAAATGTGGTATAATACACTTACTGAGTCAATTTCCCATGTAAATATTATTCAAACAATCAAAAGCTTTCAAAGAATAAAAACGGATACCTTCTATCCACACATGATATGGTGTTGAACATGGATATATGTAGATACTGAAATCAGTTTCATGAAAAAAATATCTGAACGATGCGCAAAATATACATCACAATACTATAAGTGCAATCGAAATGGTATGGGCATTGTGTTTACTCTTGTTCAACCGACCTTCACCTCAAAGAAATTGCCTAATATATGCAACAATGTTGACGCATGACATCACTACCGATGACCGATTTCTTTCAAAATGGCGGCTTCGCTGAGACGGGTACACGGGATTTTGCGACGACTTTTTGCTTGATTCAGGGATCTTTTGTATATAAATGTGAGATGTAAGTAATCAGAATTATTCTGACTATTTGTGTATTGTGATATGTTCTTATCGTTTACATTGTAAATGACGGAACAAGCCAGAAATGCCGATAAGTACCGTTGTCGTTCTGCGTGATTTTGCGTCAGTCATGGCGTCACGCTGCACTGAAAGTTTGACAGTTTCTTATGAATTACCAAATTATTTCATTGTATCTATTTTCAATTTGCTATTTTTTGCCACGATACTCTTCCCCTGAATATACTAAACGTATTGAGCCATTGTAAGCAATGATTAGAGGGCTGGATGTTGGGAAATTTCCGAAAATGCTACGCAGTGTAAAATTGGAATTTTTCTTTGTTTACATTTCAGTCAAGCGCTGTCTTTCGAGCACAGCGTTCGTTTTCATACTAAATATATTTCGTTTTGTTTTGTCTAGACAGTTGGTATTGGTGACAAAGACCATTTGTAATTTGATTCTAAGATATATGGGGAATTCAATGATGCATTTGTCGCAGCTAACTATGAAGTATACATGATGTAATAGCCGTCTCAATACCGGCCTTCTCGAAACGTGATTTTGTAAACACTATCCAATATGGCGGAAAGTGCACTTCGGCGTTCGTGTAAGTGTATTTTCGAAAACATCCCAACCGATTCTGGGTACATCGGTGACGTTTCAGAATTATCATTCCGGGTTACATGAAAACTTGATATCAGTGATCATTAATATGCTGTTTTTGAAATTCATTACTCCCAGTAATTATCCGATTTTCACATTTCAAAACATACTGCAAATAACGCTGTGAATCTCGATTTTGTACAGTTTGAAAAATGGCGACATTTACGATGAAGCCTATTTTGAAAGGCGATTTTAAGCACTTTAGCTTGGTCTGAGATAATAGTGGATGGTATCAAGAAACTGGGAATTTTCCGCAGAATCCAAAACTGTGAAGTATTTATATATGCGTGGTATATTTAGAATTTTATTGGACTTCCAGGTGAGGTGTGTAGAGGAAGGACATATCTGTCCCTGTGGCATCCAGGGGGTTGCGTTTCGAACCCGGGACGTGCAGGATAGGGTTCAACGTACGTCAGTCAACTTCACCGAGAGTGCACAGTATTTATGGTCATGTTTAAATTGGTGGTGAATGGCGAAACACGTGGCATATTATGACTTATTTTGACTCTGCCCTCAAAAGAAGAATTAGTTTTATCAGACATTTCCTACGACACTGCAAAGTGGCTCAGGTTGATTTGAAAACTAGGGCCATTTTTGTGAAGGAACAACACGTTTAGTTATCAATATTCCATCAATATCCGCGGGGAACGCCAGGAATGGCTTTAACCATGTAGACCATGGAAACCCGGCATTTGGCGTGAATAGTGAACACTTTAACCACTGAGCTACCCATCCAGGCCTGTGCAACATCACATGCTTAGTGGATGTTCACCCCAAAGGTTTTACATACCATTGTAACATTTCAGTACATAAACGTGTACAAAGAATCACAAAGCATTACCCGAAGTATGAATGATAAGATATACGCAGGGGTGATGGGAAATTGCGTGGGTAGTTTGGCTAATATGTCACACATTACTGATCTGATCGCCTGGTCTCGCCCAACCCTCACAAACTAGCTGTATCCTGACATGGGCAATGCAACCTGATGTACTGTGCTGCACAAACGTTATAGTAGATATATATTCTTGGATTATTAGGTTTCTTTAATTCAAGCTTTTGGGAATCATTTAATAATTGAGTGATTTCATATGAACTTATACGTATCAATATAATATCTACACTCATTGCAATAAAGGAACTGACTGTGCATAGAATGAAAATTAGGACATTGTAGTGTTAAATGCTTTAGTGTCTCTATTTTTCGCACTCCCGTGACCAATTCAGTCTGAATGTAAGGCAGGCGCTTCCACGATTCATTTATTTGGGTTTGAAATATTTGCTACACTTTCCTAATACAGACCATGTTTCAGTACAAATTGTTAACTGTCAGTACTTACTACTTGACACATTACATAACAGACACGAGTGCATTTTTGGAGGGCGAGGGAATTTATCATGGCATTACTTATTTTAACATGGTGAGTGATGATAAGAACGGAATTGTTGTAGTTTAAACATGATATTTACGGTCCATCAGGACGATGGAAACACCATTACAAACCACACACATTTGGCCTTTTGGGGCACTTTGAGTGTAGACTAACATCGATTTGTATAGCTGTAATTTAAGTACTTAAAAATAACATTATCGTCTCTAACACTTGACCTGCAAGGTAGGACGGCCATCAGTGCACATGGGAAGGACAGCGCCCGCATCATAATCGTGCGGGTAACTGCCTTTGACATCTGGATGAGGTCACGGTGGGACGCGTACGATTCCAACAATAATCGGCATTTCTTGATTGAAAAAGAGGCAGTCTTACTTTTTGGAGTGTGTGAATCTCTTTTTAAAACTGACTAGTTAAGGAGTATGGACAATGTGACGTATTCCTGTATAAAATAGTGATAGTTTTGTCTTTTTTATTGGGGAACGTCCTAACGTTACCTGGAATGGATACTTCAATAATAATAAAATGCCCGATACAACAGTACCGACACTGATTGACCGAAGGACGATTTTAAGACATAAACCTGCAATTAAATATGTACATATGCACAAAAGTTAAGTGCCACCCACTGTTTTTGTGATCTGCTACTTTGGATACTCAAAGGGAACTGTCATAACGAGATCTATGACTGTCATTGACGTCACTGGTTTGATTATGTTCGGCAACTAAACGGGTGGTGACGCCGTGATGACGACCCATTTGCCTTGCAATTGCACTGCATGACATGCCAGCATTTTTATGTCTGTCACCTGTCATCTCTCAGCAGTAGTTAACATTCTCCTCACCATCATTTCCTAAGTCTAAAGTGAAATGAGAATCTCACAATAGACCGGTGAAACCATGTATGTAAAACTTGATTTTCAAGATTCAGATGGTCTGGAAATGGAGTTGCACGTGCAGAACGGTTTCCTTGTCATATCTTGACATTCTTAGGTTCAAGAATCTATGGAAGGCTCATTCAGTCAGAAAAGTTTATACTTTATATTTCTGATCTCCTTCAGTTCTGTAATCAAGACACCTTGAAAATAGTGGCGCTTAACTTTTGTGCATGTATATAAATTTACTGTTGCTGAAAAAAACACTTAAAACTTTCTGTAGCAGCAAAAAAAATGAAACGATGACGAATATGATAAATGTTTACTCATGTGACATCATTGCTGCATAACGGCGCTTCTATATGGAGTAAATTGTGATGGTGGTGGTGGTGCTCTGGGTACACAATATGAAGTATGTCTACACTGACATACAAGTCCTTACATTTCATTAGCTTGGTTTACTGTCCCGGGAACGATATCCGGGGAAAATCGGAATGACAACATTTTATAAACCAGCAACGGTAAAGAATGTTTTAGCAGTAACAGTAATCATGTTTTCGGAACGGATAGAACGGTCGCAACGTGTTTTGTCCTGGCCTAAATTCTGTATATATACCTGATTCATTATATAAAAAAACACCCGTACACCGTAAGAATTACATCATGTCAAAATACTGACAGCAGAAAGATTCCTATGTAAATACAAAAACGGCAAAAGGTGCGTGAAAATGCACCGCCCACCCCGCCGTATAGGATCGACTAAAAAGATAAACGTCTTTCTTTCTACAGCTGACACGCTGCGAGGTTGGTCGCCGGGGGTGGCGTGATAGCTGGCGGCGTGACGTCATATGTCTAGCGGTGCTGACGACATTGTCTCTGTAGTCTAAAGTCGACTGTACTTACTTGTACCCAGCTGTCATAGCAAGACACTGACATGTCCTTGAAGGTCTGCAAAACTGAAAACGGCAATGTGTCTGAAATATGATAATATTTAAAAGCTTAATACAAATTGAATCAACAATACAAACCGTGCCTTTCACCAACCCAGTCGTGTTCACGCCCCCACTGAAATACTACTGAAAGGAGGAGTCGTTGTGGGCACAAATACCACATATACATATATCCCAGATGTGATCCTATCAGAAATCAGAAGACAGAAAAATACCGGGTACGGTACCCAAAACGGCAAATAGAGTCCAAAATGTTCAACCACTGTAGTTCCGATTCACACGCTGTGCATCGCGGCATAGAGTACTGTACGTATGTATACACTTTGAACGTTTTTGAATGGCGTTGGTGCAACAGTTCCGATTTGAAGCCAAGGCTAGGCTAGGCGGATAGAATTTGTTGCCATCAGCCTATTACTGGTCTATTCAATTCTTTTCTTACAGACGTGTAGTCCATCAGCCCATAACTACAAATTTTGCTTTGTGTATGGCAAAACATGGTGTGTAGATTGATAATTTTAACATCTTAGATTCATTGAATGAAAAATAAACTAGCTATTTACTATTTTAAGTTATTTATAAAGTTACAATCTGATGGTGACATGGGGAGTTTGAACTTAGGTTGATACAAAAGGCTTTTCGTAAACGGTTCAAACGGAGCAGTTTGAATTTGGAACACACGAGGAGAAAGTGGTACTCATCCACAACGTAATCTTCATCGCACTGTAAACATAACCTATATGTTATAAGACATTACTTTCAATACGTAAATGATGTGAAAAAAACATCTAAACTGCGCGAGTGCTACTCTAAACCTTTTAATGTAAATCACATTTAAATACAATTCCTTGGACTGTGATATTTTGAAATAAGAATAAAACATAGATACATGATAGATTTGCTGCCATTTTGAAGTGAATTGTACCAATTCTGTTCATGTAAGCCGACTCACGGGCAACAGACGACTAACGGCATCGCGTGGTCAGGCTCGCTGATTTGGTTGAGTCATGTCATTCATCTTATCTCAGTTGTTCAACATGTCAGTAATTAACTGTCACGGACCGCAGTCATATTGCTGGAATATTGCTGCATGTGGTCTTACAAATCAAACACAGAATCACACAATCCACCACAAAGGACAAAATCTTGTACAGAGTTAAGACTATTTTATTCATTTCACCTTTAAATACACACATAGATGCGGTTGTTCAGACAAGAATGAAGAATCAAGAGGCATTACCCGGGCTCTGGCAACATTTTCTCTTTCGTCAGCACCCCTCTCTGAAAACAAACAAAATACAAATTGATGTAATCTGTCTGTTACATATAGTTAAAACTCTAAACTACAGCAAACCTGTATTTTATTTCGAGCATGTGAACTGTTTATTTCTTGCAAAGACATGTCATAGATTTGCTAAAGATATACTGTCATATGCAGAACTGGATTCCACAGTAAATAACGTTTCTTGTTTGCGAAAACAGCTATGTAAGAACGATGTATAACTTTATGGAACACTGTTACTACAGGCTGGCGTGCCGCGAGCGAGACACACGTATGTAAATATATTGACCAGTGTCCACTTGTCGATTGTACATCCCCACCTACGAACCCTCGTCTGATGTGGGCATATTTGTGACGATGAAAGTAATAATTCCACCTCCCGATTCCGTATTGTCGGAATCACGTGAGATGTGCGCATGCGCTGAATCATCAGTTGTGCGTGCATTGTTTCAACAGTCAACATACTTATACATTAACTGGAACTAATTATCGAAGTTTTAGACGACAGGAGTGGATATACAAGCTGTCATTGACATCAACAGGTTGGTTCTTACACCGAGTTCGGAGAGACGTACGAAACTTTTTCCCTGGATTTCTAATTGTGTAGAAAATTCAAGACAATCTCTCTCTCTGACCAAAACGACCACTGGTCGTGGTTTGCCAAAATGGCGATGCCAGTCCCGGGGGGCAAAAGCCCAGAGGGGCACACACGCTCAACAGAGCGAAGTGACAGTGCTTTCCAACTTTTTGAAGACCTCACTGAGGTATCAAATGCCATACAACCCGGTACATCCTCAATGAGGGAAAACACAAGTTCACAAGAACTTTGCCAGTCAGAGGACATGGAGACGAGAAGGGGTGGGGGAAGCAGTAATGACACAGACACCCCGCTTGACGAGACCTCGCTGAAAGCCATTCTCCAGGGTCAGACTCGGGCTATGCTGAGCATCAGCCAGGCACTAGCTAAAATTAGCAACAGGTCGGAAAACACCGAGGCCGAACGAACCCAGCGGGTCCGAATGCAACCAAGATGGCGGCGCCCATAGCGAAACTGGTGAGTCGGACGATGATATGATAGATACATTGGTGAATCACTGCATCGACCAGGGAGTTAACCGTGCCACTATCAGTGATGCAGCGGAGGAGGAGGCAGGCGATACTAGCAATCTGCAGGCCTTATTGGCAGATATTGTTGATTTTTGGGGGGAAGAGGAAGCAACGGGACCAGCCATTACAGAAACACTGGCGACCTCAATAACCCAGGGCCTATCAAAACCTCCCAACATGGACAAACTAAAAGAAATCATGGACAAATACAAACGGCCACAAAATCTCCCCTATCTGGTATCACCTCAAGTTAATGAGGTTATCTGGTCTGAGAGCAAAAACTTCACACGATCTCGTGACCTGAAAATGCAGCAAACACAGAAAATGATGGCCAAAGCCATTATACGGGTCGTTGAAATGACTGACACATTGATGCAGGCTGTGCTCCACAAACAACAAATCAACGTTGTTGAGCTGCTAAAGACGACAAAAGACACTGTCAGACTGTTAATCGGAATCCAATCTGACGTGAATACTAAGAGGAGAGAAAACTTCAAGCCAGACCTGCAGTGACCCTGCAAAAGGCTGTGCAACAGCGACATCAACGTCACCACCAACCTTTTTGGTGACGATCTCTCCAAACATGTCAAGGACATAAATGACACCAAGGAGCTCAGTACCAAACTACACTGGAAGGAACTGAACAGGGGGAGCCCCGCGGGGAAAAGTGTGGGTCCTGCACAGAGATTCTCAGGGTCAAGGTTCAAGCCATACAACTGGGTCCAGCCAGGAAGGTGTACACACATCAGAGAGGCAAAGGGTACTCTGCAGGGGGTAGGCCTCAAAACAACCATGGGAGCAGACAGCGGCCTTTTTTAAGGCAACGCCAACTGGGGCCAAGGTCATTCCAGAAACCTCAATGAGTGAAAACACCCAAACCCCACAGGTTGGTGAAAATACTATGCTACCCCCAGTAGTTGTAAATACACCTGAAAATTTCTTTGCGGGGAAGATAAGCAATTTTGTAGACAATTGGGCAAAAATCACGTCTGATCCATGGACCCTATCATCTGTTGAGGGAGCAAGTATCGAATTCAACACTGTACCCTTGCAACATAATGCTCCTCCCCCTTTAAGACTGCAAACAAGTGAAATAATACTCATGGATGCGGAGATTGAGCGAATGTTACAAAAAGGCATTATTACAACATGTGAACATTCTCCGGGAGAATTTTTATCACATGTTTTTTGTAAGGTGAAAAAAGACAAATCACTCAGAATCATCCTAAACCTTAAATGGTTAAATGACCATGTAGATTCCTCCCACTTTAAGATGGACACTTTTAAAACAGTTTTGTACCTGATTCAGAAAGACTGCTTTTTTGCCTCGGTCGATCTCAAAGACGCTTATTATTCTGTCCCCATTAGAGCTAGTGACAGAAAATATTTAAGATTTCTTTGGGGTGGAACTTTATATGAATTTACTTGTCTACCCAATGGCCTGTCATCGGCCCCAAGGCTATATACTAAGATAATGAAGCCAGTTTTCTCCTCTTTACGAAAACAAGGGTTAGCAAATACAGCTTATATTGACGACTCATTATAAGTACGACAAAACGAGAAATTGTGTTCCGAGAATGTGGAGGCTACAGTAAAAACGCTTGAAAGCCTTGGCTTCACGCTTCACCCTATGAAATCTGTTTTAAAACCAACTCAATCCATTACATACTTGGGTTTTGTCATAGACAGTACTTCCATGACAGTTACTTTAACTGATGAAAAGATCTCCACAATGAAAAATATGTGTAGAGACATGATCAAAAGAAGATCAATATCCATTAGAGACATGGCAATTCTCATAGGGAAAATGAATGCCAGCTCCATGGGTGTGGAATACGCACCTCTGCATTTCAAACACCTAGAGATTGCGAAAAATGAAGCCCTTAAGCAAGCAAAAGGCAACTATGATGGGCCATTAACACTAGATAAACAATGTGTATCTGACCTTCACTGGTGGATAGACAATGTGGACAAATACCCAGTTTCTCTTGAACGAGCTCAGCCAACCATCGTAGTGAAATCTGACGCCTCTAAATCAGGATGGGGGGAAGTATGTGGAGAGACAATTGGGGGGGGGGGGGGGGGGGGGGGGGCAGTGGAACAGTGCAGAGAGCAATATGCATATCAACTGTTTAGAACTAGAGGCTGCAGTCCGTGTACTGAAATCCCTCTGTGCTCAACTTCGCAACATGCATATCAGACTTCTATTGGATAATACTACAGCAGTAGCATATATTAACCATATGGGTGGTACTAAGCTAGATTGCAACAACATCGCAAGAGAAATATGGCTGTGGTGTATAGAGAGAAAACTATGGATCTCCGCAGCCCATGTGCCAGGGGTGTGCAATATGGAAGCTGATTGGTACTCTAGAAACAATTCAGACGATAAGGAATGGCAAATAGATGTGTGTGCGTTCAATAAGCTGACATCTCTGTTTGGAACACCAGATATAGACTTATTTGCATCAAAATCAAACCATCAGCTACAACGCTATGTGTCGTGGTACCCTGATCCATCTGCATCAGCCATTCATGCTTTTTCCTTATATTGGGGTGACTATTACAGCTATATTTTCTGTCCCTTTAGCATCATCGGAGTTGTCCTCAAGAAAATGCAGGAGGAGCAGGCAGACGCGCTGATGATAGTACCGCTGTGGACGACGCAACCCTGGTTCACCAAGCTGCTGCAATTATTGACAGACTGTCCCAGATTGCTACCCAAGTCACCTCAGCTTCTAAAACTCACATACAGAAAAGATGTGCTCCACCCACTTCACAAGAAGCTTCAACTCGCAGCCGTGAAACTATCAGGGAAGCTCTCCAACGTGAAAGTTTTTCAAAGCCAGTTGAGGACATCATACTGCAGTCATGGCGAAATTCGACCCACCAACAGTATGGGAGTTATCTCCAAAAATGGATGCAATTTTGCAATGAACAAAATGCTGATACCTTTTCACCATCTCTCCAACAATGTTTAGAGTTTCTTGCTAGCCTGTACAAGAAAGGACTCGGCTATTCAGCTATAAACACAGCTAGATCAACTCTATCAACAATAGTGACCGTTCAAAACATACCATTAGGACAACACCCGATTGTGACACGGTTCATGAAAGGAGTGTACAATCTAAGACCAGCATTGCCTCGAAACAAGGTGACATGGGATGTCAGCATTGTCATCGGCTTTCTCAAATCATTTGAGCCTGAGTCACTTCAACAGTTGTCAATGAAACTGGCAACACTACTATTACTGCTGACAGGGCAGAGAACTCAGGCTTTGCATATGATAGATCAAAGAAATGTTGAAATAACAGACAATTGTGTGAACATTAGATTTGGTGATCTCCTGAAACAGTCCAGGCCAGGATATCACCAAGAAGAACTGACCATACCCAGTTATCCTGACAAAAAACTGTGTCTAGTTACCCTACTTAGACTGTATTTGTGTCGCACTGAACCTATCCGCGGAAATGAAACCGCCCTTTTCATATCCACTGTGAAACCTTATCACAGAGTTTCAAAGGACACAATTGCTAGATGGGTAAAAATGACTTTAACCAAAGCAGGTATAAACATGCGCATTTTTACCCCTCACAGTATCCGGTCAGCATCTACAACTAAAGCTTCAATGAAAGTCCCATTAAGTACCATTCTCAATACTGCTGGATGGAGTAGCCAATGTACATTTGCCAAATTCTATAAAAAACCTATATCCAACAGACATCAGTTCAGTGAAGCTGTCATGGCATAATATTCTATGATCTTAGACTAGTCTAGCTTAGATGAGTATTAGCTGAATCAGATTTTCGTCGACATGTTTGACATCTTACAAACAATTTGTGCCTTACATAAAAGGTTTAACAATTATTTCCACATTTGTCTTTATTTTCTTTCCATTCAAGAAATACGTTTCCTTCTCTAAATAACTCACGTGATTCCGACAATACGGAATCGGGAGGTGGAATTAGCAAATTAAACGAGACTTACCTGTAAGGTGAAGTTTGATTATAATTCCACCGACCGATGAAGTATTGAGGGATTACGTGCCCTCCACTCCCAACCCTTCTCTACTAGAAACATATTTCTCACCTTTAAAGACTGATGATTCAGCGCATGCGCACATCTCACGTAATCCCTCAATACTTCATCGGTCGGTGGAATTATAATCAAACTTCACCTTACAGGTAAGTCTCGTTTAATTTGCTAATTAATACATTTGACCTGAAATCTGCAAGATGGACGGATTGGAAGATGATTAAAGTGTTACTGTGTTTCTTGAAAACTTGCATTGTGTCAAGTGCATGGTGTGTATGCATTACTAGATATACCTGCAGATACTATATATATAGATCTAATTGACGCTGACTTCTTTTGTTAAAACAAATACACAAATAAACAATCACTTTGAAACACTGATACAACGAATCCATTGATTTATTGTGGACAGACTGTAATTATTAAAACTTAAAGGCCAATGAATGTGGCATGTCTTAATTCTTGGTCTCTGTATATAATTGTTCCCAGATGAAAGAGTGAATGAGTGAGTGACAGACTGAGTGCACGAGTATGGTTTTATTCGACTTTCAGCAAAATTTCAGCAATATGACAATGGGGAACCAGAAATGGGCTTCGTACATTGCACCCCTACCCTACCCTAGCCTACCGACCATGTTCCTAGATGACCATATAAGCAAACATTTTACCCTTAAAACAAACTCTTGTCTGTTCGCAATTCCGATTGTGGTGGTGTTCATTTTAACATCTATTTAATAAAATGAAATACAGAATACAAGTACGGCGATGCACACACACCAAGTGATCATAGAGGGCAAATTTATTTTTTTTACCTTATATATTCCATACTGTAAAAAATCAAGCAATCGGTCTTCAGTTTCAGAGTAGCCATTTAAAACGGAAATTATCGAAATTTCAAAGCCATGTTTGACCCTTAAAGAACCTTGTGCTGCTTGGAAACGTCTTTGCTTGTACTAGTTATACTATTACTTGGACAGCTGAATGTGACAGACCTACAGACCTACATACTCGAGTGCACACAAGCAGCTTGTTTTAAGGTGGTCCTCTTGTAACAGCTGGTGATATCACCAACTTCCTAACTGCGTCAAACTGACAAATCCTTGACAATTCATTTCATTTCATTGTTGTTTGGAGTCTGAACATCCACAGCATACATCGAGCGGGTCAGGATGTACAGGCTTTAAGTACAACATGTACACATTGTCAAAACCGCATGTACAGGCCTGTGGTGCCAAAAGTACAATCTGTAAGTATTGGAAGACTGGATATACAGTGTGTCAGAAGCAGAAATTTATTCTTCCAACACCGGAAGTAGAATTCCTCAGAGCCGGAAGTAGATTTCGTCAGAACAGGAAGTTGACTATTTCAATGCCGGAAGTACAATTCGTCAATACTGGAAGTAGAATTCGTCAGAACCGGGAGTAGATTTCGTCAGAACAGGAAGTTGACTTTTCCAATACCGGAAGTAGAATTCGTCAGGACCGGGAGTAGCATTCGTCGATAACGGAAGTAGAATTCGTCGATACCGGAAGTAGAATTCGTCAGAACCGGAAGTAGAATTCGTTGATACCGGAAGTAGAATTTGCTCAGTACAGGCTGTCGAGACTGATACTACCAGATTACAGGCTGTACGTACAAGACAAAGGCTTTCAGTGCCAGATATACAGTCTGTCAGTACCGGATGGACATGCTCATATACCAGATACACAGAATATAAGTACCGGAAGTAAAGCTAGGCACTCAATACCAGTTGTACAGGCTGTACTGGATGTATAGGATTTCAGTACCGGATGTTCAGGCTTTAAGTATTGGAGAGTCACTAACAGTTGTACAGAAAATAAGTGCCAGATTCACAAGCTGTAAGTACAAGATGTACAAACTCTAAGTACTGGATATACAGTCTGTAAGAACCTCATGTACTGAAGTAAGTAACAGATTTACAGGGTTTAAGTACCAGGTGTACAGACTGTAAGTACAAGATGTACATGTTTTAGTACAGGATGTACAGTACTGGATGTACAGGCCGTCAGTTATTGAAGTGCCCACTGTCAGTACACAAAGTACCAAGTGTAGGAACCGGATGTACAGCCTTTTAGTACCAGATGAACAGGGTATAAGCATGGGAATTACAAGAAAACAGTACTGGATGTACAGGTTTTAAGTGTCGGATGTACAGGTTTTCAGTCATAAATGCTATTATATCTAATCAGGAACTCAAAATTGATTGAGTATTTTCAAACTACTTGTTTAATGAAAGTCACCAAGAAACAAACAAAAGAACCTCATTAATCCAAATGATGCAATTCAGGAAATTCTCAAAGTTACTCATGCCATTCACAACATGACTGGACACATCTCAAACACTCTCAATGTAAACAAAGAACTCAAGATTAAAATCATGTTGTGAGAGTAATCATTTTCTTTAAATAGAATACTCCAAGAGCCTCAGTTTAACATTGTTTATCACTCAACTGGTAATAACCCTGTGAGTGAGTGAGTGAGTGAGTGAGTGAGCGAGCGAGCGAGTTTATTCCAGCATGTAACAGTGTGACAATTTCAGTCTTGCTGTCATTTCAGAGTGAAAAGCATAGGAGCTTGCACAAAAATTATGTCTTCTGGCCAAGATGCAGTTTGTGCACATATTGGCCTCCTCTTTCCACTACTCCATTTTGGATCAGATAACCTGTCCACAGTCAAACTGCTGTGAATATCATACTTTATTCTTTCCTGTGCAGAAAAGACCATTTACATTCTGTTGAACTAATAGGCAACACAAGCATGATTTTCACAAGGTGTAAGATGTTCCCAAAGTCGGTTTTGCAAGGAGGATATCCTTGGTGAGGAGGATATGGTATAAGTGAGAATATGACATCAGAAGATTTTGAAATCTTGACTTCAGTTCCTGCACACAAATATCAACTGCATGATCAATGCATCTGCCAAGTTCAGCCTTGCTTTTGTCTGGATCACCAGTAATTGCAATTCCGTCAGAGTTCTGTTCTCTGTCTTCAATAAACAGCTGCTCTTTCATATTATCATATTGTTACAAGGTACTCACTCAGACTGCAGTAGGCAGAAGAGATCATACTTTTGCAACTTCAAACTTTTATCTTGTGGGAAAAATTTTAAGGCCCTGTTAATGTGTCCGAAATCAGTCACCAGACTTCCTTCCTTTCTACCCTGTAGGAAAAGTCTCAAGGACTTGTCAGTGCGTGGGACACACCCTTTTACCTATGGCGGGTGTGCAGGAGTAAAACCTGGCTGCCATCTCTTCTCCAATCTGTTTCAGCTTGATTTTACTTTTGGGACGTAAATCATATGTTTTCCAAAGCAAATGTCAGCAGTCTGTTACATCAAAAACCATTTGGCATTTCTTTTATAATTTCAAAAGAGCAAGTTCAAGTCTGTGTGCCATACAATGAAAGTCAATCAGATGTGGCATAACGTGACTCACCTAAGAAGCTACAATATTTCCACAACCAAGACAAACTGAGGCACCATCTGCACAGAAACCCATAAATTTCTCCTGGAAGTTATCTTGACTGCCATTTGACAATGCACTTTAAGAGCTTGGAAAATCCCATCAGCATGAGACTGTTCTTTCACCATTTTCAACAACTGCAACCAAAATCTCTGAAGTACAATTCGTCACCATCAGAAGTAGAATATGCCGACAAACTGCAGTAGAATGTCTTAGCACCGAAAGTACAATCTGTCAGCACTGGAAGTAAGTAAACTTTTGTCAGCACCAGAAGTAACATTATGTCAGCACCAGCGAAAGTAGAATTTGTCAGCACCGGAAGTACAATTTATCTGCATTTGAAGTACAATATCAGCACTGGAAGTACAGGTGGTACATACCAGTAGTACACGTGGTACACACTGGTAGCACAGGTGGTACGTACTGGTAGTACAAGTGGTATGTATCCAAAGTATAGGTTGTACGTACTGGTAGTACAGGTGTTATGTACCGGAAGTACAGGTGTTATGTACCGGAAGTACAGGTGGTACACGTAGTACGTACCGGAAGTACAGGTGGTACATACCAGTAGTACACGTGGTACACACTGGTAGCACAGGTGGTACGTACTGGTAGTACAAGTGGTATGTATCCAAAGTATAGGTTGTACGTACTGGTAGTACAGGTGTTATGTACCGGAAGTACAGGTGGTACACGTAGTACGTACCGGAAGTACAGGTGGTACAGGTAGTATGTATCGGAAGTACAGTTGGTATGTACCACAAGTACAGTTGGTACAGGTGGTATGTTTCTTTTTGTGGAAGAAGAGCTGAAAGTGATGTAAATGTTAGGAGTGAGTGAGTGAGTGAGTGAGAGTGAGTGAGAGAGACAATGAGTTCCAGATGCATCAGCATATTGTGGTTCTTACTGGGATACAAGCTTGGTTGTTAACCTAATACTTGTTTCTTACTCTTGCTTCAGGTGGCAGAAATGAAGCGAGTGAAGTGCAGTGGAAACAGAATGAAACTTAGCTATCAGCTGAAATTTGAAATCTGAATTGTACAAACTGACATACTTGGTTTATTTAAAGCAACACTGATCCAAAGCAATTTCTGTGGTTGTTTTATGTCTTGAGTACCTGGATGATATCTTAGAATTCTAGGCTGGGTTTTGATTACTGCAGTGTAGGAAAGATGCAGAAAATCTAGCCTCTCCACAGGACTGGCAGGTCACAGTTTTTACCAGTCATGCAAAATTCACCCGTCTCGGATGGTGGGACTGGTTATCTTTACTTCACAGGTACATGGATGATATTCAATCATTCATGGCTGAGTTTTGATTTCTGTGGTGCCGCCCGCAAGCTCAGTTGGTGGTATGAGGATGTGGATATCCTTACATTGAACAACAGGGATGGCACAGAGTTTAGACTGGAAAATAATTAGAAAATGTGGTCCTCTTCATAACACATTAACATTTCCATCTTCAATATCACGATAAACACATCTGCCATTGGTAAATAAGAATTGAAAGAAACTGCAGTCAATGTATGTCTTTAAATTTTTGTTTTAGAATCCTGGCATAATTAGTATCCTAACATATTTTATGTGCTTTGGAACCTCATAAGTACAAAAGAACAACTATTATCTACAGGGGTGCTGGTTTCCAACACTGACGACTGTACTCTACCTCCCTTTAAGACAGACTGACTACAGTAGAGGGGTGGCTTGTGTCCAGCACTGACAACAGTACTCTACCTCCCTTTAAGACCTCCCAGTACAGTCCCATGTACTGTACACTGTCTGTCTTAATGGCAGGTAGAGCAGTGTAGTCAGTGATGGACACCAGCCTCCCCAGTTCTGTACCTTGTCAGTGCTAGAGGAAGGTAGAGCTGAGTGGTCAGTTTTGAACACCAGCCACCCCTGTACTCTACCTTCCTCTAAGACTGACAAAGCACAGTACTGGGGAAGCTGGTGTCGATCACGGACTAGTTAGCTCCACCTGCCATTAAGACTGACAGTGTACAGTATAAGGGTGGTTGGTTGTCCAAAAATGACCAGTGCCATCTACCTCATTTTAAGACCAACAGTGTAGAATCCAAGGGTGAATGGTGTGCAACTCTCATTAGTGTACCCCACATCTCTTTAAGACAGACAGTCTAGAGTACAGGAGTGGCTGGTGTACAACACTGACCAGCATACTCCACATCCCTTTAAGACAGACAGTGCACAGTACAAGGGTACCTGGTATGCAACACTGACCAGCGTACTCCACATCCCTTTAAGACAGACAGTGCACAGTACAGGGGTGGCTGGTGTACAACACTGACCACTGCACTCTACCTCCCTATAAGACCAACAGTGTAAATCCAATGGTGAATGGTGTCCAACACTCACTAGTGTACCCCACATCACTTTAAGACACACAGTGTAAAGTGCAGGGGTGGCTGGTGTCCAACACTGACCAATATAGTGGTCACTGGTACAGATAAGGGATAATACTGAGAAGTTATAACATGCGCTGATGACATTTTTAGTAAATGGAATATTTACGGAGACATGCCAACCCTATTTCAGACCCTGTAAAATTAGTATTTTGGCCAAATGTCACTGCACTACATAAACCCTACTGCCACATTTCAATATATGGTATTCTCTTTCAAAATTACTAGAGATTAACATTCTTGTCTCATTGCCATGATATAACTGACTTCTGCTGCATCAAGTAACACCAGGGAGACTTCAACATCTGCTATACATCAACAGTAGACATTGAATATATGTTAGTTCCGCTGCTACTGACAGGAAACTGTTGTCCATTTTAGTTAATATGTTTAAAGTGGAGCCTCCCTTATCCAGAAACCTGTTATTCCTGCTGCCTTCATATTACCTTGCCAGCATGGCCACTGACAGGAAACTGTTGCACATTTTACTTCACACGTGTAACTTGGAACCTCCCTTATCCAGAAACCTGCTTACAGAGGTCAGGGTGGTGGGGTTCAACAGCAGGGACAGGAGTGGGAGGTTTTATTTTTACACTGCCTTCAGGCAATATCCCAGCAATATCTAGGTAGGAACACCAGACATGAACTTCACACATTGTACCCATGTATGGAATCAAACCCCATTGTAGCAGCCCAGAATAGCCCCCTACCAGATTATACCCTGAGGTAAACCATAGGTTACCCTGGTTTATACCTTGGGGTATTCTGGACAAGGCCAAAGTATACCCAGACTGTACCCCAAAAAAATTATGTTGACAATTCACTCAATACGAGTGTGTGATTCTGGGCAGTGGCCTTGGTGTCGTTTAGAGGTACTTGTAGGTGCATTTCATTTACCTTACTGCGTAGTACTCTTATGGGAGATAACTGGGGTGAGTAGCGCTGGCGATCCAAGCAAGAAAAAAAGACTCAGAGATGACCAAGAGTCAAGCGACCATACAGACCTTACTAGCAAACAAATCAAGTCAACCCGTTTGTTCAACACTATCTGCAAAAACAGTTGAAGGAATTTGTCTGCTGCATTAGGCCTGATCCTTTCAAAGAACATTTATTTCAGAAGATCAACTGACCTGACCGCACCTTGACAGCACCTGCCACTTCCTTTTGAGCTTTCTAAACCAGATAATACTAATCATTCAATCGGCTATTTACTAAAATTCTTTCAAACGCTCTAAACTTATAAACATATTCGTATTTTCTAAAAAATCAGAGTTTTTAACAGACAAATCAGAGAGTGATTTTATATTCGAAAATCAGAGTAACTCCTCCAAAATCAGAGTGGTTGGCATCTCTGTACCTGCGACACCCTCTGAACTAAACTGAACAACCACAAGAACACTCAACCTGTTGCAGGGTCATAACCTTAGACACCCTCAGAACATAGCTGGACCACCACACAAACACTCAACCTGTTTTGGATCAAGTAATTTCCTATAAAAAGGGTCCTCTTGCCAACAATTCTTTGAAGTATTCACATAGAAACATCTTTACTGACCTGAGTGACACTGTAGTGCTACCCAGTCTACCAAGGCAGCTGCTGTCTGCATCTCAGAAGACAAACATATTCATAATCACACAAACATATTCATAATCATGATTTTGTTAATTATTACAGAAAAGAATTTATGTCTTTTTTACATGATGGTTTCCCTGCAATAATTATATATGCTGTCACTCAGTTACCCAGGCCTATGGCCCCCAGTCTTAGGCACAGATGATTCACAATGCTGCATGAGATATAGGCACCCCAAAGGGAGCCTACTCTTCCACCAAATGTTCTAAATAACACCCCCCCTTGTCTTTTCAGAATAAGTCCTCCTTGGGGGACATACAAGCATTACAATGTCCATTTTAAATCCTGTGACAATTGTAACTATATTTTTCAATAAAAAACAATAAAATATTTGATAAACAAACAAGAATCAGAGTCTTAGTGTAAATTTTCCAGATAACTGGATTTTTTCCGTTTTTGTACACGTCATGGATAATTCAAAATGTTCATGATCTTTACTAATTGAATATACAGATGCATATGAGGCCTTAACTGAATGTCTTAAGACCTTCTTGCACATGGTGCAACCTCAGGTAATAAATAAACTTGTGGCACCAGACAAGAACACGTTGCGTCTGATTACTTAGAACACCATAGTCAAAAAATACTCTGATAAGATAACTTCAGTTTACTTCACAAAATTTTATGTCATGAACTACAAAGGCCTGTCTTTACTTTGCCTACACCTTATATCGCCTACACCTTATCTCGTCTACACCTTACATCACCTACAATAAACATAATGTCATATACTGTCCCCCCCTATTAGGAGAATGGCATAGAACACTTTTAGAGAACAGATTATTCAAATTTGGTTGAATAAAGGTTGACACTAGTACCGTTAAAGCAGCTTGCATTGCCTGTTTTCAACCCTCTCATGGTGCATCCCAAATGGTTGAGTCCATTACTTTATGGGTGAGACAGCATTTACATAATGTTCACTGGTGTGTAAACTTGTCTCAATAAGGGTGTAGGTGATATAAGCTGTAGGCGATATGAGGGCAAACCGCTACAATACTCAGTTAATGTCTGTGTAGACATGAGAGTCACTAATCAAGACAATGCGTCATCATTCTGTATTTTAACTGATATCTGTTGTTTGGAGAGCAAACTATTAACATGTATTTATTGTGGCTATTCCAACAAATACGGATATTTACATTTCTGAACACTGGGAGAATATGGTTGCTGACAGTGGTCACACTTTGTGATTTTGTGAAGGGACAGCACGTGTGGATGGGTTCAGCGACAGGGACAGGAGTAAGTGGTTTCAGTTTTATCTCGCTTTTAGCAATATCCCAACAATATCATGGCAGGAACACTAGTCAGGAGCTTCACATTGTACCCATATAGGGAATTAAACCAAGGACTTCTTCAATACTGAAAGGTATGACTGCCTCCTCCCATAACACGGCTCCTAACTCCACACATAATGTGAAAAGCATGTCACTCCAATAGCAAGGTACACTGACCCTAAGACAAAGTGGGTGCCCTACCCATACCATGGTGCTCTAACCCTAAGACACTGAAAGGGGTGTCCCACACATACCATCAGACCATAACCCAAAAAGGGTTGACTCTGAAAGGGGGGCTCCACCCATACATGACACACTAACCCTAAGACTCTGTAAGGGGTGTCCCACCCATACCATGGTGCTCTGACCCAAAGAGTCTGTAAAGGGTGTTCCACCAATACCATGGTGCTCTAACCCTAAGACTCTGTAAAGGGTGTCCCACCCTTCCCATGGTGCTCTAACCCTAAGACTCTGTAAGGTGTGTCCCACTCAAACCATGCCAGCCTAACCCTAAGACTCTGTAAGGTGTGTCCCACTCATACCATGGTGCTCTAACCCTAAGACTCTGTATGGGGTATCCCATCCATACCATGATAGCTTAAACCTAAGTTTCTGTAAGTGGTGTCCCACCCATACCATGCCAGCCTAACCCTAAGGCTGTGCCTCCCATGAGCATGAAAAGGGTGCCTCACTCATACCATTGCACCCTGGCCCGAAGACTCTGTAAGGGGTCTTCCACCATGTTATGGCACCCTAACCCTAAGACTCTGTAAGGGGTGTCCCATCCATACCATGCCAGCCTAACCCTAAGACTCTGTAAGGGGTGTCCCATCCATACCATGGTAGCCTAACCCCAAGATCTCAGAAAGTGCTGTCCCTCTCATAGCAAGGAACCCTAACCATTAAAGGGGTGTCCCACCCATACCATGGCACCCTGTGCTCCCCGACTGTTGTGTTATGCCAACAATTAAGTGCTTGGAATGAAGGAAGTGACTGTGAGATTTCACATTCATTCCTGTAGTATTTCAGTCAGAGGATTGGAATCTGAATGTTAAACTCTTAATATTCAGGCTATGACAAAGAGCCTTGACTTATACCCCGAAACTGAAATGAAGAAATTCATCCAGGACAATTTTGCTTGGTCAGTTGTTCATGGTCAGCCACATTGTGCTGAGAGCATGAACCCTCAACCTGTTGCATGGGCATTACCTGAGACACCCTCAAGACATGGCTAGGCAACCACTGGAACACTCAACCTGTTGCAGGGACATTACCCGAGACACCCTCAGTACACAGCTAGACAACCAGTGAAACACAAAACCTGTCACCGGGTCATCATCCTCACATGATGCTAACAAACAGATCAAGTAAATTCCTGTGCAAAGGAATGTTTTACCAAAAATGGTTTGACGTACTTACAAAGAAACACTCTGACTGACCTGAGTCACACTGTAGTGCTACCCAGTCTACCAAGGCAGCTTCTGTCTGCACCACATGGCATCTCAGAAGACATGACTTCAACAAACATATTCATAATCATACAAACATATTCATAAGCATGAACTTTTAATTATTACAGATTTTAAAATAATGGTTTCCCTGCAATAATCATATATGCTGTCACTCAGGTTCCCTGGCCTTGTATCCAGCTAAGCATAGACAATTCACAATGCTGTATCAGACAAAAAGCGCACCGAAGGGAGCATACTCTTCCACCAAATGTTCTAAATGACCTCCCCTTTGTTTACTGTCCATATTCAAATAAACTCCATGTTGCATTATCAAGCAGAACAAAGGAAACTGATCAACTACATTTGGCAGATAAATGCTATGTCTACGGTGTGTTAATGAAAACTATATCAGATAAGGTGCGTATTTCTGTATTTTACTCAATAAAAATCACATTTACTAAATTACAAATCCGGGAGTGAAAACAACGCATAAGAATTACTTATAACCCAATAGGTCTATAATACCTGGCGTACTTTACTCAATCAACTAAACTGGCTTGCGCATGATAATTCTTTGTGGAGCCCGAACTCTACAACAGCGTTAGCAAAAGTGATGCCTATGTAGCCGTGTGTTTGATGGTTCGGCTCTGGGCTGCTGCTCAAGACGACACAAGGCAATGGTGGTGAAGATGATGATTTATTTAATGGAAAATGAAGCTGTTGCTGAGCCAAGTTCTGGAAAACGAAATGATGTGTCCACCTCAGCAACAGCAAGTGAAGTCATAAAATTTCAGAACCAAGTAAATAATTTAAATATTAAATAGTTCAAATTATCACAGTACTATCAACTAGTATATATATCACAGTAAATTATTCAATATCCTTTTAAAGTACCTGCATAAAGTTGTTCAAATATTCAAAAGCACATGGTCAAAGCCATGTTTACAGTTTACCTTAATTAAAATGTATATTCCGAAACATGTAGAATTATTGATTAAATATTACTTTTAATTATATTTTACTATTGTTTAAAAGACATTTTGGACCTTTTTATAGAGAATTATGAAGTAAAGAGGCAGATGGAAATAGATTAGAAAATTGGCCATACCTGGAAAACAAAATGATGCTTCCACTTGAGCAACAGCAAGTGAAGTGAGGTGGGAAACAGGTGGCCAAAGGAAGTCAGGACAAAGGGCACAGTAGCCAATAAGAACATAGGTAGCACATCAAAGGAAGTCTTTGATGTGTCCTATTAATAGAAAAGGGAAACTCCCAAATAAGGGTTACCTGGCTAAAAATAGAAAGGAAGTGAGGGGAAATCTTTGTTGACAAGGCTCCAGAAACAGAAGACAAAGGTGAAGATGTACAGAGGTGGCATTCGACGGCAAGACACAGACAACATGCCACAAATAAACATTGAACAGATAATGATGTCTATGAAATATGTGATGAATAAATTTTATGAATTATGTTGTGAAATACAGCATTAATAACATACTGCTACACCTATATATTCATATGCTATTACAGCCGTAGCCACTGTCTGGAGATGAGTGTAATAGTCACATGACTTCCATGCTGCCTGTTCAAATATGGCTGCCAACTACTTGAGAATATAAGAATTACTAAAAAGGTAGGTCTATTGAAAACCATTTGTTTACATATTTAGAAAAAGGAAAAGACACTCTTTGTAAAAATACTCCATTCCTTGTACTAGTGGGAGTATACAAAATGCTAGTTACTCCTTAAGAAATGCAATTACTTATACATGAACAGACATGAGTGTATATTTCCAAATGCTTGAAAAAATATCTGGAGCTCGGCTATATCATGTCAAACTGGGAAAATTCTAACACACCATCTGAACCCATGAAACAACATGATCACCTCAAAGAAACATGTCATTTTGGGGTAAGGAAGGATCTCCCCAGGGTGGGGGAGGATGTGTTACCAGAGTCAATCTACATGGTCACCTGGGGGAGGATCTGTCATCTGGGGGATAATGTGTCACCAGAGAGAATGTGACATATGGGTGAATCTACATGTTTAACTGATCATGAGAGAGGGGGTCACTGTCATCTACGAGAATGTGGGTGTATCTACATGGTTCAATGAATGCTTCGCTCTAATGTTTAGAACTCAAGAAAACCACCATTTAGGTTTGTTTATCCTCACAAGCGCCAGTACCAATCTATTTGTTTCATTCATACGGCTTAAGAGTCTCGATAGTACAGTTATATGACCTATAAACATTATCGAAACTATTAATATGTGGTATAAACAGTATTTATTCAAATTAAAGAGAAGACACCAGAAAGACAATACAGAACCAAAAAAAAGGATTGGCAAACAGGCCGAACAAGGCCCATATTGATGTCTCACCAAAGAGAAAACAACCTAAATGAGATAAACATGATTAAGAGATTGTAAAAATGATATATAATTCGATGAGGTAATTTTCAACATGAAGAAAAAGAGTTAGTACTTATGGTTATTTATGAGTTATTTTTACCAAACATTTGGAGTTAATTATGAAATGATAAATGTATGCAAGAAGTAATTCTGTATCAGTATTGGATACGTCATCTTGGCCACTGATTATTTCTTCAACAGAGAACCCACTGCTGTAGAAGAACTGGTTATGTCTCATATGACAAAAATATGAAGTGTTATAATGTCTTTCAAATTAGTGTATATCAAAAACACTACGTCCTAGTTTCAGTTTGGACATGATGATTTGGAAAAAGCCTCTGGCAAAATTAAAGTATTTATAGCTCTGGAAATGAGAGTGTAATTAGTAAGGTACAAAATAAATTCAGACAATGATTCTGCCTATTTACAGATTCGTCCAGATTATTTGAGCCTTGTATGACTGATGGAAGGAGAGATTTATAGTGTTATACAAGTCTAGTTCTTTTTGTTTTGACTGTCTTGAGCATCTCTGGCATTATGAAGGCAATAGTGAGTTTTGTGGCCCATATTTTGTGGACCTTATCTTGTTAAGTACTCTGGTGTTAAGCCATGTACCTTCTTATAAAAAATACATAATTTATGATTCTTTCTTCTTTGAAAGAGAGACGGTTTACTAGTTTCTTCATAATATTTTTATGACTGAAACCAATGATGGTCTCACTAGTAATACGAAGAGCATCAAGGTGTAACCTTTCCAGTACTAATCCTTGTTCATGAGTTTACTAATCCCTAATGAAGTCACAGTAGTCAAAGATAGGAAGGATGAATGATATATACAGTCTTTCTAAGCCGTTTCTGTTTAGTTTATATTTAAGACTCCAAAAGCAATTTATTATAGGACTAGTTTTTTTACTAGCTATTTGATTTGCATATCCCATTTACCATTGTTCTGAAATAATAGTCCTACATGTGTATGATAGTCAACTTCTTTCATTATACGTTATCCATCATTAAATCCGTTTTTGCACTAGGTAACATACCCACTCTTTTTGGGGACTTAATAACACCTGCCATTCATTTTCTCATTCAGATAAATTAGCAAGTCCATTGTTCAATATTCTTCGGTGGGGCTACCTGAGTCTATTATTATGTAATGATATAAGGGAAATACGAATGTTATTAGTAGTTTTGGCTACATCATGAAAATGACCGATCATATCTGGTGAACCAGTTCACGAAAAGTGTACCACAATATATAGCACTGTGAAGTTCGAATTGTTGTTCTTTCAAACGATCGTGAAAGCTACAACCAAAGTGAGAAAGTGTTAACTTGCCAAGTAAAAGATACGCTCCTGCTTTTTAAAAAAGATATTAAACATTGCAGTTCAACATTTTTTTTAGAACTGGGTAAACTGCCATGCCATTTTGGGATGTACATTGTGCATGTCCTTTAAGGCCCATAACAAATGGTATATTAACATCGGTAGCGTGTATACGTGTTGTAACTGAATACACATGAGCGTTATTTAAGCCCCATCTGAAACTGGGGTGCAGTTTTAAAACTTTTCGTTCAAACATGATATTACTAGAATGCACATGTAAAGCATACATAAAGCAGGACGATGTGCTGTGAACGCCTGGCACATTGAGGTATACTAGTATATTTCAAAATTGCACTTTGTGTATTCTGAACTGTTGTAAAAGATGACATTACCACTAAACATTAACTTGACACGACAAGACGCAGACCTTCGGAAAATGGAAAATCAAATACAGATGCTGTCATCAGTACCTGAACATGAAATGCTCACAGCAAAGTCTGTTTGACCACTACAACATTTTTTCAAACAGGACGTTCTACAAATCACCCTTCATATATTGTGTTGACCAAATCTACCAAAGCTATCGTGAATCTGATTTCCATCCCATTCTATTGGACCACTGCACCATTACTAGAAAATACCTTTATTCTGTAATATCTGATACAGACTCTTACCACTACAGAACAGCCACACCTAAAACCCTTGACACACCAATCAGTTACCAACTACCTGAATTATCAGGTAACCATCCTCCATAATCTCCAGGGAATACATTCCAATAACTCTCCACTTTACCCTGGATGCATCTACGGCTCTGATGGTTTTGGAAATTTTAACTTTGAATTGTACATTTATATACCTGTGCTATGTCATGATTCGCACTTCTCTGTCTTGCTTTGTCACTGATTGGAACAAATTCATTCATTCCACTCCAGGTCGAAGCAAGAGAGACAAGTGGAAATCATGAGATGGATGGCTTTTTATCCGATGCAGTGTCTGCTCTGGGAAGAAGAGCATGCCAATCACAACTCACTTTTGCTTCTTAAATTATCAAAGTTTTGTGGCTGTAGCCACTCATTGTTGGCACTGGCAAGCTCAGTTGTAATGGTGGCTTAGCTGATAGGCTCCTGTGATACTGGACAGCAAGCAAGGATAGCTAAAAAAAGTATCAGGCCGAGTCACAGATGCATCCAGGGTATGGTGGAGGTTTATCGGAATGTATACCCTGGAGATTATCGAGGACCTCATATATATTAACTTAACAGTGTAGCTGTCCACTTTACCATTTCCAACAAATACCTCTGATCTGAAGTTGTGCACGCTCCCTTTAAAGACCATGACAACCAAACATATCCATGCTGACATGCATCTGGCCTCTAAACTGATCTATTTGACGTTTTCCCCAGCATGTCTTAAATCTGAGCCTGAACAAGTACAAGACACCCTGTAATCTAAATCTACCCCAGAAATGACATAGACCACTGGACCATAGATGATTTGACAACCTGACCTATTTTCTGGCCATTCACATTAAACACAAATCTTGGTCTGCCTCTGCTGTGATCCTGAGTCTCATATCTGCTACACCCATGGCCCTGTGATGGTGATCAAAGATCCTTGGCAACCCTAAAGTTGTGAAAAAATGGCTAAAAACAAGACTACAAGGTCACTGACTTCATCCACATTTCTCAGGACTGATAACCATGACATCAATCACTTGTCTGGTGCACATTCCAGTATTCGTAGAGTGCTGTCATACAGCTGGAATATTGCTGAATGTACTCTCTATATCCAAACATGAAGAACTATCTTCATGACATCAATCACTAGATTCTAATACTCATATACTGCTTTCATGTAGCTGGAATATTGCTGAATGCATGCATCCATATCCAAACAAGGACATCTATGACCATGACATCAATCACTTGATTGTCTGGTGCAGTTTCCAGTATTCATACATTGCTGTCATGTAGCTGGAATATTGCTGAATGCATGCTTCTTATTATGTTCATGACATCGATCACTCGATTATCTGGTGCAGCTTCCAGTATTCATAGAGTGCTGTCATACAGCTGGAATATTGCTGAATGTATGTCTCTATATCCAAACATGGAGACCTATCTTCATGATATCAATCACTAGAATCAAATATTCATACACTGCTGTCATGTAGCTGGAATATTGCTGGATGCATGTCTATATCCAAACATGGAGACCTAACTTCACGACATCAATCACTAGATTCTAGTATTCATACACTGCTGTCATGTAGCTGGACTATTGCTGAATGCATGCTTCTATATATAAACCTGGAGACATATGTTCATGACATCGATCACTTGATTATCTGATGCAGCTTCCAGTATTCATACATGGCTGTCACATAGCTTGAATACTGCTGAATGCAGCCCATGTGTCATGTACCCAGCACAGAGGTGCTGGATTCAGCTGACCAAGGTCTGCGTACAAAATCTAGAAGACCACTTTAAGCGAATTCCTACAAATCTGAAGCTTCACAAAGCAGCCCCAAGATTCCCTAAATCTACCCTTCACTATTAAGTATCATGATACAAAGGCCACACTAACATACTGAACAAAACTTTTAACATGAACCAGAAATTTGTGACCAAAACCTAGTAACACAGCTTGGGGACAAGGTTAATGAAAATATATCACAAACATTTAAACAGTTTATCAACAGACAAAAAAATATATATCTATGGAATAAAAAATAGCTAATCCCAAAACTAAGTACTGACAGTAAACTGCATAAAACCCATATTTTGTTCCACATTGTCCACTTTAGTAAACTGGAACTGGATGCAAAAAACTTAATTTCTAATACAAACCTGGACTTAGTATCAGGTATCCTTGAACTTCTTAATCTAGTACTCGGAATGAATCTCATCTCTGCTGGAACCATGGACCTATCAAACATCATCCAGATATCACGTTAACTAATCACTACTACAAGATAAACTACTTGGAAAGCAGACCAAGGATTTAGAACATTTAAGTAAATTTACTGGTCATACACTTAAAATCTCATTCAATTAGGAAGAAACTAACCCTAAACTGCATATCTAAGTTAATTTTGACCAAATCTCACAGGCTAAACCAGGAATTAAAGATTATTTTGAGATTTATGTTGCTCTCATCAGAACATTTACCTCAGCTGTAACAGAATTAAGTAGTAGTCTAAATAACACACCGTCAGTCAAGCATGGGATACTAGAAGAAATGTTCTATCAAATAATGGACAAATCAAAGACGTAAGGTAACATGCTTAAAAGTAAGAATGAAAATCTTCCTGCAACCTATTGTTGTTGCACTAAATGGACTGGGTGGTCAGGAACCATGTCACTGAATAATCTCAGATGTGTGAACACTAGATTATCTGGTGCAGACCTAACTATTTATGAACTGCAGTCAGAGTAATGGTGAGGGCAGTCTAAACAAACAAATATGTTTGTTCTAATCTAGTTAAGGGTAAAGTGGAAACCATCACTATTTATCATTACAGGAACACCATATCTGTTACATCACCTGTACTCCCTCATACCTCATCTTCATGGTTCTTGCTCTAAGGGTGGTCATCTGGGTGGATCTGGACATTTGGGTGCATCAGCCATCTGAGTGGATCTGGACATTTGGGTGCATCAGCCATCTGAGTGGATCTGGTAATATGGGTGGATTTGGTTATCTGGTAGATCCAGTCACCTGGGTGGATGTGTCATCTGTGAGGATCTGTCATGTGGGATATAAGGTAGGGACACCTTGGTGGATCTGTGATCCAGCTCGATCAGTCTTTTGAATGGATCTGGACATCCATAAGGTTCTGACATGAGGGTGGATCTTGACATAAGGGTGGATCTGTCATCTAGGCATCTGGATGAATCTGGACAGATCTGCCATGTGGGTGGATCTGGACATGATTGTGCATCTGACAGTGAATTTGTCATCTGGAAGAATCTGTAATCTGAGTGGATCTGTCATCTGTGAGGATCTATGATGTGGGTGGATCTGTGATCTGGGCGGATGTAAACATCCGAATGAAAAAGAATAAAACCAGTCAAGAGTGGAAGCCAAATTATTAAACAGCTGAACTCTAAACTGACTTACAAATAGAGAGGACTACGGAAAGAGTTAACTGGACCTTGTACCATGTTTTAGCAAAAATACAAACCCATAGCTATAACATATGTACTTTAAGGTCACATGCAACCAAAAAATCAAACATAATTAAATCACAATTATCACTTTTTCATGAATCATAATATACATTGCTGTTTGTGAAAAAGCAAATAAACAAAATTATAAGCATATAATCATGATCCAAAAGTGCAGTATTTTGTACTTGGGCTTACTTCCCTTGAAACAAACCCCACGGGACACCGAACCCAGTCGTAGCGGGTGGGTGTGCCCTCAAGTGTAACCACAGCTTCCGAGCAGCTGGTTCATTTGCTGGTATGCTGAGGGCTCATTGAGTGTACAGAAAAATGGGCATTTTATAAGCATAGTGAGTCACAAGAAAGTAAGATTCTTCATGGATAACAATTTCTTTTATCATTATTATTATTTTAAGTATTCTTGTATAGCGCACAAATCAAATTGCATGGCAATTTCACTAGGCGCTAGGTATTTTTCCCTCGATCACCGGATGTCAGTCTCAACAGTACATCGTATTTCAATCTCAACTCCCTGGGGAGTATACAACTATTTGTTGTGGCTCTCTCATCCTAACGAGGTACCCATTTGACAGCGGGGTGGACTGGGACACATAGTCACAGCACTTTGTCCAAGTTTACTGCATGTTGCTGTACCCGCAACTAGGTGTATGCACGTGTTCATGTGGCCACCATCTGGTCATATACCAACGGATTTGTGGGTTCTTTTAAGTGCACAGGATTGTGTACTGTACACTAGGGGTTGTGACAACACTGAAAGAGTCTGCAGACAAAGTTGACTCCAAGTTTTTTTTACACCCGGTCACAGGTGGGCTCGATCCCGAAACCGAAACCTCGCTGGATCACTAGCCTGGCGCCTTAGCCAGCTCGCCCACCATGCCCCATGTACTTGATACGTTGTTTCAGTATGGATTTATATACCTTTGTCAAGCAAAATCACATACACTAAAAAAATGTTATTATCCATAAAGAATGCATATAGAGATGTTGGGTCTTGTAAATACATGTTCTCTGAATTTGTGTTCGATCCAATCAAAAATCATCCCAGTAGAGATGGTTAACTACTCCTTGGCTTCGTACAAAGCAAGACTTGAAACTGACAAAAGTTTGCACCAGTTTCTGTCAGATCCAGTCATCCGAGAAAAATGGATGTAGTTTGTTTGCAACTCACAGACACAAAAAACATGTCATGTGTTTAAGTATCACAAGGGTCAAATTACATAATGTGGCAGAGATGGGACTCGGGTGCACGAGTCATAAATCAATTTATTTTACTTATGGCGTATAGCCTGATAGGTGTTAAGTTCAAATTGCATGTGGTCAATAATTGAAGCTATGTATTGCATATTGTCTTTAGCAGACAGACAGGCAGATATATAGGTGTCAATAAACCAGACATTGAGCTTTCTCTGTGACAGAGACTGCTTACCACAATCTACAAGTGTGTTTATGTAACAAGTAGATTATTTACTTGTTTGTGTACACAACCAAGATTAGACTATACTCATGGACTCATACGCCGGGCATGCATACTGTTTCAAGCTCCGCTAACTTTTTCGTTGCGCATGTGTTATGGGTGCAGTGCAGACAGCTGTTGAAAACACTTTTTCCCTTAGCACTGGGGGAAAGTTAGTGAATCATGGGAACTCTGATTTCGCAGGCTTTCTTTTCATTGCGCTTTTTTAAACTTTATAAGTTGAACTGGCATTTTTTATGAGTGCATACCGAAAGGTATTAGAATGTGAAAAGTTGTGTTTTACGTTGCATGTGACCTTTAAGTTTAAATGTTACTGTCAATAAACATCCTCTCTCTTTTTCACTGCTTGACTATTTCTAGTTAACACCTCTTATCCAAAACAAAGGCAGTCTATAAGCAAAATCTGTAGGGTCACAAAACAATTGTTTTGAACACACAACCCCTTCAGTAATCCCTTCAGTCTAAACCTAAGAGAATCTCATAACTGTGCAATCTGTCCTGATCAACCGACCTAATCAATACCTTCAGCCTCTAGCTAAATACGTAACCCCTATGGCATCCTGTCATCTAAATCTACCCAAGCTACAAACTGTACACAGTCTATTTCATCACTTGACAATTCCACAGAATACCTTGTGAACTGGAGCTACTCAAACTGCACAGCTCAAGAAAAGGACCGTATTTGCATACTCAATAAAAATTACATTTCTTCAAACAATTACAAATCTGGAAGTGCAAAAAGTGCATAACAAACACTGAAAACTTAATAGGTCTGTAACACCTTGTGTACTTTATTCATATAATTAAAGTGGCTTGCGTATGATAATTCATCAACAAGAGCGTTAGCAAATGTTCAGCGATGCCTGTGTATACATAAACTTTTATAGAGGTAGCCCCTATCTGGAGTTTACTCTAGTGGTCATGTGACTTTCATGTCAAGTGTTTAAAAATGGTTGCCAATTATTTGGTAATATAAGAATTATTAAAAACTATGGTCCTTTCAGAAGCAATTATGCTAACATACTTAGAAGTGTTAATTATCCAATAAGCACAAGACACTCTGTGCAGTAGTACACAATTCTCCAAACTAGCAGAAGTATACAAGATCTTAGTTACTCCTCAAAATATGCAATTATTCAAGTATAAACAGACATGCAAGTCCATAAACCATTGCTCTGGAGCTCTGGACAAACTGAAGACAAAATACTATCCAACACTGCCATTGTTATCTTGAAGCTATGATCAACAGAAGCTACACAAACCACCTTGAAGACATCTTGTAATCTGAATCTAAGCACGCCTGCATGTAATCTGGCCTCTATACACAGTACTTCATGACTTCCAGAGATTACCTTTAACCTGGAGCTACACACACCACCCTGAATACACCCTGTAATCCGAATACACCCCAGCTAGCATGTATCTGGCCTCTATACTCAGTACTTCATGACTTCCAGAGAATACCTTTAACCTGGAGCTACACACACCACCCTGAATACACCCTGTAATCCGAATACACCCCAGCTAGCATGTATCTGGCCACTATACACAGTACTTCATGACTTCCAGAGGTTACCTTTAACCTGAAGCTGCACACAAACCACCCTTAAGACATCCAGCAATCTAAAACGAAACCACCCTGAAGACACCCTGTAATCTGAATCTACCCAAGTTAGCATGTGTCTGGCCTCTATACACAGTTTACTTCATGACTTTCAGAGAATAACTTTAAACTTAGCTCGACAAACCATCTTGAACACACCCTGTAATCTAAATCTACCCCAGCTAGCATGTATCTGGCCACTATGCATTGTTTACATCATGACTTCCAGAGAGTACCTTTATCCTGAAGCTACACAAACCACCCTCAAGACATGGCGCCACCTGAATCTAACCCCGCTAGCATGTATTTGCCCTCTATACATTGTTTACTTGATGACTTTCAGAGAATATGTTTTACTTGAGCTACAAGTAGGATGTATCTGGGTTCTATACAGTCTACTTTGTGACTTTCAGAGAACAAAATTAACCTGAAGCTACACCAACGACCCTGAAGACACCCCTGACTATAAATCTATCCCAGCTAGCATGTATCTGGCCTCTGTACACACCATACTTAATGACTTGCAGAGAATACCTTTAACCTGAAGCTACAAAAACCAACCTAAAGATACCCTGCAAATCTGAATCTACACCAGTTAGCATGCATCTGGCCTCTATATCAATACTCTCCTTCATGACTTTCAGATGATACGTTTAAACTGAACTACACAAACCATCTTGAAGACACCCTGTAATCTGAATGTACCCCAGCTAGCATGTATCTGATCTATATAAACAGTCACCTTAATGATTTCTAGAGAATACCTTTAACCTGGAGCAACACAAACCACCTTAAACACATCCTGTAACCTCAATCTACCCAAGGTAGCATGACTACTTCAGGACTTCCAGAGAATAAGTTTAAACTCAGCTAGACAAACTTCCATGAAGACACACTGTAATCTGAATCAACCCAAACTAGTATTTGTCCTGCCTTTATACACAGCCTGTGTCATGATTCCAAGAGAATACATGTACCTTTAACCCAAGCTACACAAACCACCCTGAAGACATGGCATCATCAGAATCTACCCCACCTAAGATGTATCTGGTTTCTATACAGTCAACCTCCAGAGAATAAACCTGAAGTTACACCAATCACCCTGAAGACACCCTGCAAATCTGAATATACCAGTTACCATGTATCTGACCTCTATACATAGTCTACTCCATGACTTCCAAAGAATAACTTTAAACTTAGCTCAACAAACCACCTTGATCACACATTGTAATCTAAATCTACACCAGCTAGCATGTATCTGGCCTCTATGCACAGCCTACTTCATGACTTCCAGAGAGTATCTTTAACCTGAAGGTACACAAATCACCCTGATACACCCAGTAATCTGAATGTAAATGTGTTACAATGTATCTGGCGTCTATTAGTATACACAGTCTACATGTTCTCTTCCAAAGAATATCTTTAACCAGGAGCTACACAGACCACCCTGAAGGCACCCTGTAATCTAAATCTACCACAGTTAGTGTGTATCTGGCCTCTATACACAGTCTACTTCAAGACTTCCAGAGACTTCCTTTAACCTGAAGCTACAAAAACTACCCTGAAGACTCCCTGTAATCTGAATCTACCAAGGTAGCATGTATCTGGCCTCTATGCACACTCTGCTTCATGACTTCCAGAGAGTAACCTTTAACCAAAAGCTACACTAACCACTCTGAAGACACCCTGTAATCTGAATCTAAATACGCTAGCCTGTATCAAGCTCTCCTGTGTCTGGACAATGTACAGTCTCTCTGACCACTTGACCATTTCTACAGCATTAACGGGAAGCTACACAAAATATACCCCTGCTAGCATGTATCTGGACACTGTATAGTCTATTTGACCATTTAACCATTTCTACAGCATTAATGGAAAGCTACACAAAATATACCCCTGCTAGCATGTATCTGGACACTACAATCTGTTTGTCCACTTGACCATTTCCACACGATTAACTGGAATGTGTATAAAATCTACCCCTGCTAGCATGTATCTGGACAGTGTACAGGCTACTTGACCATTTGACCATTTCTAAAACATTAACTGGAAGGTATACAAATCCTATCCCTGCTAGCTTGTATCCTGGCACTCTATACGCCATTGACCTCTTGACCATTTCTACAGCAGTAACTGGAACCTATACAAAATCTATGCCCCCTGGCATTTATCTGGACACTGTATAATCTGTTTATCCACTTGACCATATCTACAGCATTAACTGGAAGCTTCACAAAATCCACCCCTGCCAGCTTGTATCTGGACACTGAAGAGTCCATTTGACAACGTGACCATTTCTACAGTGTTAAATGTAAGCTTGACATAATCTATCCTTGCTAGCATGTATCTGGATACTGTAAGTCTTTTTGACCACTTGACCATTTCTACAGCAGTAACTGGAACCTATACAAAATCTGTCCCTGCTAGCAGGTATCTGGACACTGTACAGTCTATTTGACTTGATGAAGCCTGGGCAGAATGTGTCATAAGCATAATGCATCTCCTGAGAAACCATTACTGGCAAGACGTTCATCACCAGTGCATCTTCCCAGAATAAGCTCTGCAGTACTGAGGCCTGACTAAAAGGAAAAGTCATGGTATAAAATGTCAATGGAGGCACCCATAAGGGGGGATAATGCAAGTGACAGGGATACCCTGTTGGATGAGATGGCCATGACTGTTCTAGCACCTCACAGGCAGCTTGGGTTCAGTGCACATTATTATCATTATCATTACTATAATGGAAAAACTTCGTAGTATGTTGCCTAGAGGATGTGAAACATTTACTAGCCCAAACCCCCTTCAACACACCCTTCCATCTAAACCTTAAGGAATCTGATGGTTGTGAAGTCTATTATAATCTGACCAATTCAACCTCAAGCTAAATATGCCACCCAATGGCATCCTGTAATCTCAATGTACCTTTGCTACAAACTGTACACACGGATTCCTTGATCACTTGAAAATTCCAGGGAAGACCTTGCAGTCATTTCAGGTAGGGTGTGTCGCCTGGGTCAACCTTCATGAATACCTGCAGGTGAGGGGTGTCAGTCATTTGGGGTAGGGTGTGTCGCCTGGGTCAAGCTACATGGACAAATAGGTGTGAGGGATGTCAGTCATCTGGAGTAAGGTGTGTCGCCTACATCAAACTACATTGACATGTCAGTCATCTGGAGTAAGGTGTGTCGCCTACATCAAACTACATTGACAAATAGGGGTGAGGGGTGTCAGTCATCTGGGGTAGGGTGTATCGCCTGGGTCAAGCTACATGAGCACCTGGGGGTGAGGGGTGTCAGTCATCTGGGGTGGGGTGTCAGTCATCTGGGGTAGGGTGTGTCGCCTGGGTCAAGCTACATGAGCACCTGGGGGTGAGGGATGTCAGTCATCTGGGGTAGGGTGTGTGAAGCTACACAAAATGAAGACAAAATACTATCAAAATCTACCATTACTGTGTATGTTGTACCTGCAATCAACACTCAGTCATCCTGTTCAAAAACTCAACACAGGCCATGATAGACCAAATCTGTCAAAAGTGACTCCATGAACATTTCAGATAAGCCTTGAACCTGAAGCTACACAAACCACCCTGAAAACACGCTGTAATACACTCATGCTGTAATGCACAAGCTCTTGACTATGTCAACCCTTAAAAATTTCAAAGCAAGCCCCTAAAAATGTTTACGTCAAGGCCACAACAAAAACTCCCTGAAAAAAAACTCTACCACTGTATGTATGCATGTATCTGGCCTCTGTACACAGTCTATGTGACTACTTGATGATTTCCAAAGAATACCTTGAACCTGAGCAAATCTAACCAAGGTTGTGGACTAGGACTATATATAGTCTGTTTGACCACTTGACTATTTCTACAGCATTAAATGAAAAACCGGGAAAATATACCCATGCTAGCATGCAGTGTTCCCGGTAGGTTTTGTATGAGTGCATGCAGTGTTCCCGGTAGGTTTTGTATGAGTGCATGCAGTGTTCCCGGTAGGTTTTGTATGAGTGCATGCAGTGTTCCCGGTAGGTTTTGTATGAGTGCGTGCAGTGTTCCCGGTAGGTTTTGTATGAGTGCGTGCAGTGTTCCAGGTAGGTTTGTATGAGTGTGTGTAGAAATAAAACAGTAAATGTGTCATCCAAATCTTTTGCAAGTAATACTTTCACTAAAATCGTGAATCATTTCCAAATAGATTGGTTCTTTATATATGTTGTTGTTTTAAGGTACCTTTTGAAATGAAGTAGATCAGAATCTATGCATCCAAAAGTAGTAGGCAAAGGGGTGTCAGATATCTGGGGTAGGTGTGTTACTTGGGTCAATCTACATGAATGGGTGGTGTTAGTCATCTGGGATAGGGTGTATCACCTGGGACAATCTACATAACATCTGGGGTGGTGTCAGTCGTCTGGGAAGGGTGTGACCCTGGGTCAATCTAAATGAACACATGGCGGTGAGGGTTGTCTGTCATCTGGGTAAAGTGTCACACCATGGGTCAATCTATATGGATAACTGGGGGTTGGGGTCTCTGGCTTCCGGGCACGGTGTCACACCTGAATTAAACTACATGAACAGCTGGGGACGAGGGTGTCAGTCAACTGGGGAGGGTGTGTCACCATATCAATCTACATGGACATTTGGGGGTGAGGGTTGCCTGTCATCTAAGTTGAGTGTCACACCTGGGTCAATCCAGATGACACCTAGAGGTGAGGGGTGTCTGCCCTCTGGGAGGGTGTGTAACCATGTCAGTCTACAAGGACACCTCAGGTGTCAGTCATCTGTAGTAGAATGTGTCACCTAGTTTAATCTATATGGACATCTGGGATGTTGTCAGTTATCTGGGGTAGGGTGTGTCGCCTGGGTCAAACTACATGTGCACCTGGGTGTCTGTTATCTTTGCACAGTGTCACACCTGGGTCAAACTTCATGGACACCTGGGTGTGAGGGGTGTCTGTTATCTTCGCAGAGTGTCACACCTGGGTCAATCTACACAGACACCTTGGTGTGAGGGGTATCAGTCCTCTGGGGAGGGTGTGTCTGGCCAATATACAAGGACAGTGGCGTGTGACTGTGTAACCACTAACTTTTCTGAGTAAACTGATGGGTTGGTCAGGTAGCTGTATTCAGCCAAACGAATGAGCGAGTGAGAGAGTCAGTGAGAGAGAAAGCGATGGAAGGTGGGAAAAATAGAAAAAGAAGTGAAGAGAAGAGAAGAGACATTTTCAATCAGACCTCACTGGTTCTCTGAGAAAAAAATCACAATAACAGGAGGTCACAAGTGAATCAAGTTACACTGCACTAAGGCCACTCCCTCTGAATCTGAAGAATCAAAAGTGCAACTCCAGATACCCTGGACTGGTCAGGACAAGTGCTGAAGACTTCGCACTTGTGCCACCCTTAAGATACCCTGAACTGACCAGGACAAGTGCTGAAGACTTCTCACTTGTGCCACCCTAGATACCCTGAAGTGACCAGGACAAGTACTGAAGACTTCTCACTTGTGCCACCCTAGATACCCTGAAGTGACCAGGACAAGTGCTGAAGACTTCTCACTTGTGCCACCCTAGATACCCTGAAGTGACCAGGACAAGTGCTGAAGACTTCTCACTTGTGCCACCCTAGATACCTTGAACTGACCAGGACAAGTGCTGATGACTTCTCACTTGTGCCACCCTAGATACCTTGAACTGACCAGGACAAGTGCTGATGACTTCTCATTTGTGCCACCCTAGATACCTTGAACTGACCAGGACAATTACTGAAGACTTCTCACTTGTGCCACCCTAGATACCCTGCAGTGACAAGGACAAGTGCTGAAGACTTCTCACTTGTGCCACCCTAGATACCTTGAACTGACCAGGACAAGTGCTGAAGACTTCTCACTTGTGCCACCCTAGATACCTTGAACTGACCAGGACAAGTGCTGAAGACTTCTCACTTGTGCCACCCTAGACACCCTGCAGTGACCAGGACAAGTGCTGAAGACTTCTCACTTGTGCCACCCTAGATACCTTGAACTGACCAGGACAAGTGCTGAAGACTTCTCACTTGTGCCACCCTAGATACCTTGAACTGACCAGGACAAGTGCTGAAGACTTCTCGCTTGTGCCACCCTAGATACCTTGAACTGACCAGGACAAGTGCTGAAGACTTCTCATTTGTGCCACCCTAGATACCCTGAAGTGACCAGGACAAGTACTGAAGACTTCTCACTTGTGCCACCCTAGATACCCTGAAGTGACCAGGACAAGTGCTGAAGACTTCTCACTTGTGCCACCCTAGATACCTTGAACTGACCAGGACAAGTGCTGAAGACTTCTCACTTGTGCCACCCTAGATACCCTGAACTGATCAGGACAAGTACTGAAGACTTCTCACTTTTTCCATCCCAGATACCACAGACTGTCTAGGTCTAGTGCTGAAGACTGTGAACTCCGGGCTGTGACGGCATTTCTACTTTAAGAAGCACAACCTGGAACAAGACAACTTTAAGGGTATACAACTAGTCAACAATGAAAAGGTAGCTGAAATGTGAAACAATGCAGACTGCCAGAGACCTGTCTACAAGGCACACCTATAAGAATACAAGAGAGAGGTTACAGATGGCCTAACATGGCCATTCCACTCACACACAGGAAATATTGAACTTGTTAATAGAAACGCCGGGTATGGAGCAATGCAAGATGAATACTGACAGCCAAGACAATATAAAGCCAACCAGTAAGGAGAATGTGTCACAAGCAATCAGCATCACCTGCAAAACGGTACCTGACAACATCTTCATCACCACAGTGGAATTCCAGAAAAAGCTCTGCTGGGCTAGTGCCTGGCTGAAAGCGAGTGAGTCAGTCAGTCAGTTTAGTTTTATGTTGCTTTTAGCACTAGTTCAGCAATATCATGGTGGGAGACACCAAAAATGGGCTTCACACATTGCACCCATGTAGGGAATCAAACCCAGGTCTTCGGCATTTAAGCAAACACTTAAACCACAAGGCTACCCTACTGCCCCAATGGTTAAATGTAAAGGTGTAGATGTGAAAAGTCCAGGGGGCAACCAGACTATACTGCGAACAGGTGGACCTTCTCGCCATTCTATCGAGTTCAAAATGGGGGATAATATTGGAAATCAGCTCACAGTACAGGGTGTGCTTATCAAGTATATTACTACAGGCTGGGAACTCTACAAGAAGGAACAGACAAAGCTCTGAAAGACTTGAACACTATGAGGAAGGTGCAAGGGCATGCTGATCCCATCTAATTGGCTCAAGGACGTCTTTCTCAATGCTACAGATTTCACTTCAACCCACATGTTCCTCAGCAATTCCTGTACACCTAAAATGGAACAAGGTAGGTGGCGAATCAGTGTGTACAGGCACAGTGCAGCCTGATACCGAAAGCGTGAGTGACAGAGTGAGGTGAGTTTTATGCCACCCTCAGCAATATTCCAGCTATATGGTGGTGGTATGTAAATAACTGACTCTGGACCAGACAATACAGTGATCAACTGCATGAGCAATCTCCAACAGGGATCCGATGACGTGTGTCAACCAAGTCAGGAAGCCTGACCATCCGATCCCATGAACCATGGGTTACTGATGATCATTTCTAAAATTTAACATGAAGCTAAAAGATATGAAAATCTGTCATCTAACTCATACAAGCAAAAATCCAGTTAATGAACTGATCCAGTTTTTCTGACAACTTGACCATGCCAACAGACGGCCAACAACCGAAGCTGAGATGGATAGTCAGCTGTCTAAATCTACCCAAGCAAGCATGTATCTGGCCTCTGCAAACAGGGTATGTGACTACTTGATGACTTCCAAAAAATGATTTTAACCTGAAGATACACAAACCACCCTAAAAACACCTTAGAATCTAAATCTACCCAAGCCAGCAAGTATCTGGCCTCTGTACTGAGCATGTGACTACTTGATGACTTCCAAAAAATACCTTTAACCTGGAGATACACAAAGCACCCTGAGGACACCTTAGGACACCCTAGAATCTAAATCTACCCAAGGCGGCATGTATCTGGCCTCTGTACTGGGCATGTGACTACTTGATGACTTGCAGAGAATATCTTTAGCCTGAAAACCACGGTAAAGACACCCTAGAATTTAAATCTAAGCTTGCATATATCTGACCTCTATACATTCTGTGTCATTACTCTATGATTTCCAGAGAATACCTTGAAACCTTAAAAAGCACAAACCCCCCTGAACACCCCCTGTAATCTAAACCTACCCAAGTTTGCATGTTTTTCAACTCCGTACAAAGTCAGTGTCAGTACTGGATGACTTCCAGAGAATACCTTTAAACTGAAGACACACAAACCACCGTTAACACTCCACGTAATCTAAATCTACCCAAGTTTGCATGTTTTTCAACTCCGTACAAAGTCAGTGTGAGTACTTGATGGCTTCCAGAGAATACCTGGAACATGAAGACACACAAACCACCCTGAACACACCCTGCAATGTAAATCTATCCAAGCTAGCATGTATCGGGCCTCTGAACACAGTTTACTTCATGACCTCTAGAGAAACATGTAATCTTAATTTACCATTATCCCGAAGTTGTGCAACCCACCCTCACAACACCCAGTTATTCAAATCTACCCAGACTACAATTTTTCTGGCCTGTACACTGTCTATCTGACCAACACTTCCAGACAATACCTTTAACCGGAAGTTGTGCAACCCACCCTCACAACACCCAGTTATTCAAATCTACCCAGACTACAATTTTTCTGGCCTGTACACTGTCTATCTGACCAACACTTCCAGACAATACCTTTAACCGGAAGTTGTGCAACCCACTCTCACAACACCCAGTTATTCAAATCTACCCAGACTACAATCTATCTGGCATGTATTCAACACTTCAAACGTATACGTTTAACCTGAAGTTGTGCAACCTACACTCACAACACCCAGTTATTCAAATCTACTTAGACTACAATTTTTCTGGCCTGTACACTGTCTATCTCACCAACACTTCCAGACAATACCCTTAACCTGAAGAAGCGAAACCCATCCTCACAACAGTTATCCAAATCCACCCGAGCAACAATCTATCTGAAATGTATACATTCTATTTGAGTGAGTGAGTGAGTGAGTGAGTGAGTGAGCGAGCGAGCAAGCGAGCAAACAAGCAAGTGAGCATAGTTTGACACCCTTTTCAGATATATTGCACCAATTAAGAGCAGGTGACACCAGAAATGGCCTTTACACATTGTGTTTTATGTGGGAGTCAAACACTGATGTGGTGTATGTAAGTAACAAACAATTTAATCACTGGTCATTTGGGTGGATGTGACCATGAGGGTGGATCTGGTCTTGGGAGTTAATCTGATCATGAATCATACCCATGCTAGCATGTATCTGGTCTCTCTACATAAGTCTCCTGGACCACCACTGATATTTTCCACAGAAAACCTTTATACTGAACCCACACAAACATTCATAACAAACACTGTAGACCAAATCTACACACGCCAGCACGTACCCGGCGTCTCTACATAGTTTGCTTGACCATCATTACAATATCATGTATTGCAAATATATCCACGCTGTCTCCTACCTAGTCACTTTAGAAAGTTTATTTGACTAGTTATAAATATCAAACACATGCAGTAATACAAAACTCTACCCCAGCCGTGATGTGGCTGATCTGGTGTATTTGAAAGCTTTTAACTGAAGTTTTGCAGTTATGACATTCTAGAGCACCTTTGTGGGAAATCAAACCCAGGACTTAAGCAACAACAAGGAAACACTTCAACTACTTGATGTTTCTACAACCTGAAGTTCTACACACAATTCACTCAAAGTCAAATTCAATACACAAAGCCACACTGCAGTCTGTTTGTCTTCACCAATCAGTGTTACCAACCAGAACCTATAGAAATCACCTGTCAGACACCCTGTAGACCCATGCACTAATATATACCTGGCCTCATCATACGCTCTATCTGACACACTTTACCATGTCCAGAGATGAACTTTATATAGGTGCTATGCAATCTACCCAAAAGACACCCCTTAAACCCAATCTATCTCAGCTACTAGTTTGATCACTTGACATTTCAGAGTGAAGCCTGAAGCAAAATAAAACATACATAACGTGAACTGTAATAACTGGTCACTACGTTTTGACCACTAGAATATTTCTAGACCATCCAAATTAAACCTGAACATAAGGTTGCATCTACAGGGAACCTGGGGCTTATTTGTGCTAAACTGACTGCTCTGTGAACATCTTCAGCAACAACTGCCTTTAGAAACAATAAATTCCTACTCGGATCATGTGGTCACAACTGCTCACTTCATCCATTGACATCTTTGTACACTCACATAGCTGTACCCAAACATATAGATGTCAATCACTGCATCGTGTGGTCCATATTCCATTATTTATTCACTGCTGTCTTAAAGCTGAATTCCTGCTGAATGCAAAGTTTTCACTATGTGATGGAAGTCAGGACCAAGCCAAATCCTGATGAAAGCATACAAATATGCCCGCAATTTTACATGAGTGAGGGAGTTCAGTTTTACGCTGCTTTCAGCAATATTCCAGCAAATATCACAGCTGGGTATACCAGAAACTGTACCTATGTGTGGACTTGAACCCGGGTCTTTTGCATAACAAGCAAACAAGTTAACCACTAGGCTACCCCACTGCCCTATCCCAACATCTACGTGAACCTCTAAAGCATTGGAACACAATCCTCACTGTCTGAATGCCTCAATAGAGACAGCAATCCAGTCAGAAAAACATCAGTCAACTAGATCATGATGACAATCTGACAACAGCCACAAACATCCACACACCGAAAAGCTTTATTACCACTATTCATTGAAATCAGGGCCCTGGAACCATTTTGGTCTTGTTATAGTCTGTTGGAATGAATCTTGAATAGCTGCTGGAATCTTGGACCTGTCAAACATCATCGAGAAAATATATAATCACTCATACAAGATAAAAGACTCAGACCGTATACCATATAGGTTACAACTTGCACAATTATAATCTCTCATAATTACAAAAAAACTAACCTGACATTGCATCCTAAATTTAACCTTGACCTTACATCATGTGATTTGCAAACAAGGTGACTGTAAGCTGTCATGAAATAGTGATTTCCTAAATTGATTTTATTTTGTTGAATTTCCAAAGTTATTCCAGTAAATGATATCAAGAGCAATGATCTTGGCCATCATTTGAAAACCTGACTATCTTGTGCAACTAGTAACTAGTAACTGGGGCTAATTCTTACCAAGAATAAAAAAATTAATCTCTATTATCAAAACAATGACTCTATGCCACTGTTGCAAACTCATGCCTCTCCGACCATCTGAGACGGTCTGTTTTGCAACTGGACGGTCAGTTTTAACAAGAGTCATCAAAAGATGACATATCCCCCCAGCCCCACATATTTGAAAGGACAAATCATCTGACAGTTACTTATTTTGTTTTTAGACCAAGTCTGAATTGTTTCCATGGAATTCATGAAAAATATAAATGCCATATACCTGTAATCAGAAAAAGTCATTATTTCAAGATCTGTCTCATATATGTGCCAAGATCTTTTGAAAGATATGAAATGGTTTTCAAGTAGTGCTCCAGAAACGACACACCTCTCAATCTTGAGATTAAGTCCGAAAAGTTCACATGGAAACCGAGAAAATCATAAATCACAAAAACCTGAAAGTAGCAAAAGGCACCACTTAAGGTTCCGACTGATATATCTACCAAGTTTTGTAGAGAAATATTGGACGGTTTTTGAGTTCCAAAAGGCACCACTTTGGGGTCTGCCACACATTTCTACCAAGTTACACGGACAGATATTAAGATGTTTTTGAGTTCTGCTCTGGAAACGAAGAAATCACAAAAACCTGTAACTAGCAAAAGGCACCATTGTAGCTTCTGATTGGTATATCTACCAAGTTTATATATGCCTTATATCTGTAATCAGAAAAGTCATTATTTCAAGATCTGTCTCATATATGTGCCAAGATCTTTTGAAAGATATGAAATGGTTTTCAAGTAGTGCTCCGGAAACGAAACACACCTCTCATTTTTTTGTTCACATTTGTAACATGATATCCCCTTCCCTTTTTCTTTAAACTTTCACTGGAAAATTGGAAAATTATTACAAAAAGATTTCTCAAATAATATGGTCGTGTATTTCCTGATATCAGTGGCATTCCACTCCATATATATAATGGCTTCCACACAATATCTTTAACTTGAAAATACACAAACCCCCCTGAACACACTCTGGGCTCTAAATCCACCCTAACGTGCTTGCATCTGGTCTCTATACAGTCTATGTGACTATGTGTAATAACTTCCAGAGAATACCTCTAAAATCAATATACACAAACCATCCGGAAGATAGATACTCAAAACACATAGTCACTACTGACAAAGAGAATACTTTTAATCTGAAGATATACAAAACACCCTGAAGCCACCCTGGAATCTAAATCTGCCCAACCTAACATGTATTTCGAATCCGTACACACCCTATGCGACTATCTGATGACTTCCAGAGAGTATCTTTAAGCTGAAGCTGCACAACCCACCCTTAAGACACCCTGTAATCTAAATCTACCCAAGCTAAGATGTATTTGGCCTCTGTACAGAGTCTTTGTCACGTAATGACCTCCAGAGACTACCATTAACATGAAGCTACACAAACCACACTGAAGACACCCAGTTGTCTAAATCTACCCAAGTGTACATGTATCCGGAACCCAAATCTACCCAACCTAACATAAATCTGGCCTCTGTACACAGTCTATGTGATTGGCGGAGAAGGAAGCTTTGGGAAGCAATCAACATCAGAAGATTAGAACCTCAGATCAATAGAGATCAAGGCGTGTACCTACCCTCTGCCTGGTGTGTCAACAAGGACTCACAGACACTCAATCTAACAGCTGTGTTAAAACAACCATGTACTGTTAAAACATTCCTCCTTTTCATCTCTCCTCTGTGATTGTACATACCTAACTACATTTACGTGCTTGTATATACATCTTACCTCTCTGGCTTCATGTATACCTATATATATTCTGCAATGTTACCTATGCTCATTATCCACCTGACGAAGGCGCAAGAATTAGCCTTGAAAAGTCGTGTTAAAAGAATTAAAGAAGTTGTCATCCATAATAGTGTCTTGTATTACCTCACCAACTTCTAAATGCCTTTGAAGATATTTATGTGACACTACATACTGATTTCCAGAGAAGATAGATGGAGCACCCTGGACACACCCTGTAGCCTATATCTACCTTAGCTTTCATGTATCTTGCCTCCATCCATAGTCTACTTCAGACTACTTCAGCCTTTCAGAAAATACCTTTCACCTGAAGCCACACAAACCATACTAAAGACACCCAGTAATCTAAATCGACCCAAGGGAACACATATTTCGACTCTCTATGTGACTACTTGATGATGTCCGGAGAATATCTATAACCTGAAGGTACCCAAAACTACCCAGAACACACACTGGAATCTAAATCTACTCAAGCGTACATGCATCTGGCCTCTGTACACAATCTATGTGACAATACGTAATGACTTCCAGAGAATACCTTTAACCTGAAGATACACAAACCACAAAGCACTCTGAACATACCTTGGAATCTAAATCTACCCAGGCTTGCATGTATCTATTCTCTATACACAATCTCCTCAAGAGTTCATGTATCTGGCTTCCATACAAAGTCTACTTGATGACTTCCAGAGAATACCCTTAACCTAGAGCTACACAAGCCACATTTAAGACACTCAGTCCCCTGAAAGCATTTCGACATTTTGGAAGAAAATGAGGTAGGTGGTCACATGGTTGCTTGACATCATACCCGAGAGTCACTACATCAAGACACGAAAAATACAGAGCTACAGATCCTGTTCGCTTACTGAGGTCTGCTTCTAGCAAATAAATCAGACCAGGAAGTCCAGTCTGGATTTCGATGACATACTAGATATAGATAATATCATATACATACAACCGTTTAAATTCTAAAGTATTTCTAGCAGCAAGACCGACATAAATACTGACGATGATTCCACCAGTTGACAACACACAGCCGTGGGACGATCCCAATCCTGACTACGTTTCGAATAGACTACTGCAGACCTATATGCAGGCCAGTTGCCTATAATATATTCATTGAAATCTGATCAGGTACAGAATTTATTTTTCAGCAGTCATTGCAAAATTTGCAAACATCATAATGGCAATGTTCGATCAATGTATTGAGCCTGTCTTACGATAAACATCGGGAATGTAAACACTGAAATAGTTATATGTTCAGGGTTCATTATTTTATTAAGTTTTTAAAGTAACTTTCTGCTTTCATTAAATGTGTCTTCCCATTAAATTTATCTGTCAAGGTTCTCGTATGGTGATAATCTTTACCATTATGGAAGTGGACAAGTTCGGTCTCACTACTGTAAGAACTGTATCCTAAATTCCTTAGTGTATGTTTTTGGAGTAAATCGGCAACGACTCTATATCGGTGCAATTTTATTACATTTTCAATTTCCATGTATGTGTAATCTGCAAAATCTGCAAAATCTGCAAAATATACATAAAATTTAAAATGATACAGGCCTGTAACTTTCTTAACAGCTGATAACAGATACAATTAGGAGATAAACATGATGTGTTGGCCAATTTCCGGGTGTTATTGAGTATTTGATGCACGGGAATGCATTTGGAGCCGACACAGCAGTGAAGTGTCATCAGCTGGCCGTTTCAGTTGGTTCTCATGGTAGCATCTGGAGTTGCTCATTTGTGACGTCATTCTAACTTTACGTCACAATATGATTTGAATGACGTCACCACTGTTGATGACACAACAAAACAATTGTTTACGTGTCAATACGCGGTGAATAGTCTTCCAGTTTCCGGGAATCTAATATCATTTATTCATGTTTTTCAACCAATCAGATTACAGAACACAGTAACTTTTGGTTTACAATATAGAATTATAGATGCAATAAATTCAGATAAATCCATACTGCATCGTTCTCTTCAACTGTCCGCTTCTGGAAAAGAAATTTCTTCATGTGTTGTAGTAGAAATTTGTCAAGTGGGATCAATAGCAAAGAAAAACCAGCAATCAAATCAAGACACTAGCATACAATAATAAAATCAAAGAATTTATTTGCATACAAACTGTTTACGACAAATTAATGAATACAGAGTGTCCACCAATATCATGGAGGCGAAAGCATGCATGTACAGTCAAACCCCGTCAGACCCCCATATCCGGAAACCCCACCTTCCGAACGATTTTTATGTGAAATGAAACTTAGTTCAGTAATTGTACTCGTTTAACAGGACCCTGCAGTGAATTTTCAAACCATTCCTATAGATTTCCATTGAAAAATTATCCAGTTATCCAGACGGAAAGATCTGTGCACACGTGCAATGTGTATGTGTAATATCAATACTGTTTGCCGCACGACTATGTGATTTCATACTTAATCTATCGGAAGGCATTTGATGTGAATTGATTAATTAGCCATCAAAACACTAGGGATGCATGTCACTCTGGTTGTTCATTAGGATTTGGCTGGTGTGAGAACATGTCATCAGTAACAAAAACACATGTTAAGTAGGATTACAGTTAACTACACCGTAATTGTGCTGTACATTACACTTATAAATCAACCCCTACTATCTGTGGCAATGCAAGTTAAAAATAGCCTTCCACATGGTCTAAGTCATCTGATCCTGTCCGGGGGTTTACTTTCTGCCGACTGCGTACGTTCGATATGATGTCATATGTTTACAGGGTATCTCAACATAAAAAAGCATACACAGTTGGCAAAATAGAGACTTTTTGTGATCATTGTACCTTTTTCGCTTATGTAACTTACCACCTGAGCTTCACACATGCTACATGATTACATCTGAGACAACCTGACTTGTAACCTGTGTTCCGCCTTCCATGTATTACCGGTACACTAATATGTTGTGATGATTCACTGTCTTTACTATTGACTGTTGATTTATTGATATACATACATGAAAATGTCTTCACTTTCACTTAATTTTCACATTTTGTTTGTTTGATCCAGTTAACCAGACGTCTCACTATCCGGACGATTTTCGAGTGAAACCAAAATGTCCAGATAAACAGGGTTCGACTGTACTTTTCTCTTAAAGGACCACTAAACTCAATTTTTGGATACTCTTTTTATCACTGCATATGAAAGACTTTTGGTTAGTCATAAACGAAACACCATTTGTTTTTTAAAAAAACTTGTGGTTAATCAATACCAAGCGCTTCAAAGTTACTAAAAAGCAGTCTGCTTCTCTCTCACCCACAAACGAAACCGCAGAGAGGTTACGTAACTCTGTTGCCAGAGCCCTACAGTGACGTCATTAAAGGAACGATATCCCGTTAAATGTATACAAAATGTAGAAAGCTCGTCATTTTGATTTCTCGACATCACCAAAGACATGCCGAATTGTTTTGTTGCAGTCAATTGTTCCTTAGGGTCAGGTGATGGTGTCACTATGCACATATTTCCACCAGACTCCATAGTTTGTGCTTAAATTGGTTGTTAGTGTGTGTGAAGTGGGCTTTTTGGTAGCCTGTGCTATATACTAAATCAGATGGTTCGCCCCCTACCACGCTTCCAGGATAGAAAATGGAGTTCAAGTTTCATCGAGTTTATAAAAGACTGCTTACTACACATTGCTGACCAAAAGCATTTTGCATGGATATAACGCTTTCTTCCCCGGAAACGAGGTTGTGGTCAAAGTGACAATATTATCGTAAGTAATATTATATTGACCCCTTATATTGACCGATTTCAAGCGTGAAATTGATATGTTATAAGCGATGTCAAGTAAAATCCTAATGTCCATCAATAAAATACATAGTTTACTACCAGTAATTGTCCTTTTGTAAGTCGGTGAAAACAAACTTAAATAGCATTCATCCTCAGACAGGGCGCCGCCATTTTTGAAAATCATGAAGTCACGGGGCTAAAGTCCGTTACAATTATTGAGATTATGGTTTGTTCTCATCAAGTTAGAAACTCAAAACTACATAAATATGTATTTGAATCATTACCAAAAGGAGTTTGCATGACACAACCTGTAACATAACCTAAGCGAGGTCGGGGTCGAAGAGAAAATACTGCGCGATAAATTTCTTCACTTGCTAAATTTACTTGGTTTGTAACGTTCACTCACCAGTATGTAGACACTTGTCAGTATACGTCCTTATACTTGGTTTATAACGTTCACTCACCAGTATGTAGACACTTGTCAATATACGTCCTTATACTTGGTTTATAACGTTCACTCACCAGTATGTAGACACTTGTCAATATACATCTTTATACTTGGTCTCATAATCCTAATTACTTTATAATCATACTTGCATGCTTTTTGAAACTTAATAAAAAGAAGCGATCTGCGAATGTATAACAGGAATGTAATATGTAGACATTTCATAGTTTTCCTATATGAATCCTAATTCCCACGCACGCCCTAGTGTATGTCGTCTGCATCATTACACTTAACGACGGAAACAATGATTCTGTTGGAAGCTACGACAACTTATTAAAAACAAAAATGCAAATATTAAAATTAAAGTTATAGGAGCAATGTCAGGCTATTACCTTCTTGAGGAATGTATCCATCAATATCCACAAAAACAAGTGATATATAATTCATCTGGAGATTTCCCAAGTGATGTGTCTTTAACAGTCTAATGTACGAAAACATGATGTATCGTTTCAGGTTTTTCACACTGCTGTATAGTTTCGTTGGTTACCCACGATAGCACACCTGCCAACTAACTGCATAATGTGCGTCATTCTTTTTAAAAAGTTATTTAGTTAACCAATAATGAGTATTCAATCAATGTATTGGCGGTGAATCCTTTGAAAGAAGGGTGTTGTTTTACATAGACACAGACACGACAGAGTGTATTCAGTATAGATTAGTAAATGTACATACATAAACACTACCTTTTGACAAATCGCCCACTTAAACCCCCATAAAACTAATTAATCAATCAGCGTGTTATCGGTTAATCCTTTGATCGATCCAGACAAAAGAAATGCCAAATGGGGGCCTTTGTCGGGTAATCTAAGTGGCGTTACCACTAATTGTACCAGTTATAAATTCATTAACTGAGCATCAAGTCAATGATGACAAATAATGTGTAGCTCTATACCACTTAACATGGATTACAACCTAGCGACACCAAGTAATTTTGACAGAATCGTCTATGAAAACAAGGGTTGTAACTCGAAAACTAGGCAAAGCATGAGACAAAACTAAATGACAGTAGATTGTGAGAACATATGGCTTTCATTTTTCTCAACAGCTTTCGGGATTTCAGGTTTGTACAAACCTGTAAACGAGATAGTTTAACCCCTGAAATGTCGATGAATACTGCACAGACCCTCATTTCTATACCCACTATTACGTCACAGAGACGCACAGCTCTGATTGGTTGAAATTTTGTATGCGGCTGAGCATTGTGCACTGATGACAAAAAGGTCGATTTAAGGTAATTAAAGATCGAAATGAGCAGTTTCAATGACAGGGTTTCATTTATAACGATGTTAGCAAGTGATTTTGCATTTGTACACTATTAGAATATATGTGACCTTTAACAAATGCTGAGAGAAAAGATAAATATGAGGATTAAAATCAAGTGTTTTTGCAAACAAGACTTAGTGTTGACTCATAAGCTGGAGAAAAACATGGAGTAATAGGAACAGTGTTTTTTTGGTGTGTTTTTTTTCAAACTGCAGTGTACCAGTTCAACAAAAGGGAGCAAAGAGGGAAAAACTATTGATTATTGGAATAATATTTACCACGAGTTGGTCTCTTGTTCTCTGGCTTGGCCTCTTGATTTGGTCTTAGAGGCAGCTGATTGTCCTCTTGGGTTTTCCAGGACATCTAAGCTGTTTTCATAGATGTGAAATGCTGCCACGTACATCCTAAAAATAGCATTTAAGTAACATTTTAACCTTTGCCAAGAAACCCACAAAAAGTGTACATTATAAGAATGAGCATATTTTCCCAATTCCCATTTATGAAAGTGGGTTAAGAGTCACCTACATATACAGCATCTTCGATATCTCCAGCGTATATGTTCCGATAAGTTTCCACTATACCCCGGATGCATCTATGGCTCAGTCTGAAAACTTTATTACCTCCCTTTATTGGCACGCATCCTCACAATCAGCCAATCAGTTAAGCCGCCGTTACAAGTGAACTTGCCAGTGTCAATAAAGATAACGGTTGCAACTGCAAAGGTTTGTTCGCAGTGTGACTCAGATTCAGGAGAAATCATACAGACACACTGATAGGTCCGAAAAATTTTTTAAATATCTATGCAAGAACTCCTTCTGCCTCTTTCAGAGAATTTGTGCATGGTTCGTGTTGCCAAGTTTAATCAGTTAGATAATATAAAAAGCAAAAGTGTTGTGATTGGCTCGCTCAACTTCCCAGCGCATACACCTGATTGGATAAAAAGTCAGTCAAAGGAGGTAATAAATTTATTGGGCTTAGCCGTAGATGCATCCAGAGTATAGTGGAGACTTATTGGAACGTATACGCTGGAGATATCGAGGACACATCTACAACTGTCATGTTTTTACATGGGGTTTGAGGCCAGTGCAGAGCAGCCCTTTTTGTTTTATTTATTGTACATTGTGTTTAGGAGAGAAAGAGTGTGAGAGAGAGAGTCAAGGTTTAATCAAGCCCTAACACCCCATCAACCCTCCACCCCACAATTCAACCATTTTCACATGCTTGAGGGCCAGTCCCTGAAGGATAATTATCTGATTTGACTTATTAATCATACTTTTCAGTAATTATGTACTGTCTCTTACCACCACCTTCATACGTTCTCATTTGTCCATGCCCAAACCCCTCCCAAACCATCCTCCATTACAAACACTCACACCCACAACACACCTGTGTAGGGAAATAGATGACTTGCCTCTACCGAGTAACAGTTACTGTGACTGTGAAAATATATCTCTGATCAAAAACAGAATGTGAGCACAAATGATGATGTACTTTTACGTCAACTGTTTCCTTATATAGCTAACTACTATAGTGTTTGTGTTGCTTCAAAACAGCTACATCTAAAACTCACCTGCATGACTGCAACCAACACCACATCCAGAATACAATTCTCCTCTTGGTCACTGTCCCAAGCTGACATTTCAACCTCTGTGTTTGTTTAGAATGTCAAAAGGAATACCCACTACAAGAATCCTTATAAACTTTGGCCTATTCGTATACATATTTGGCAACACTGTGGTCTTTCACAGCACTTCTTAACAAGAGTCATCATAAGATGATATATCCCCCCGGCCCACATATTTGAAAGGACAAATCATCCGACAGTTACTTATTGTGTTTTTAGACCAAGTCTGAATTGTTGCCATGGAATTCATGAAAATTATAAACGTCATCAGAAAAAGTCACTATTTCAAGATCTGTCTCGTACATCTGCCAAGGTATTTTGAAAGATATGAAATGGTTTTTGAGTTGTGCTCCAGAAACGAAGTCAGCAACATGTTCATGGAACCGAGAAAATAATACATCATGAAAACCTATAAATAGCTAAAGGCAACACTTTGGGGTCTGCCACACATGTCTACCTAGTAACACTGACAGATGTTAAGAAGAGTTTGAGTTATGCTCCGGAAACGAAACACACCTCTCACATTTGAGACAAAGTCTGAATCGTTTCATTGGAAACCGAGAAACTAAGAAATCACAAAAACCTGTACATAGCAAAAGGCACCACTGCATGTATCTGTCCTCTATACACAGTCTAGGTATATACTATATTACTATATGTAATGACTTAATTCCACAAAATACTTTTCACCTGAGGCAACACAAACCACCTTGAACACACCCTGTAATCTAAATCTACCCTAGCTTGCATGTATCTTGTCTCCATCCATGGTCTACTTGACGCCTTTCAGAAAATACCTTCCACCTGAAGCAAATCAAACCACCCTGAAGACACCCTGTAATCCAAATCTACCCTAGTGTACATGTATCTGGCCTCTGTACACAGTCTATGTGACTATATGTTAGGACTTCCAGAGAATACCTTTAACCTGATGCCACCGTCTCTATTGTTAGAATTTTCATAACGTTTATTCTACATAAGAACACTTCTGGCATAATGGGTGAATCAAGCAGGGGAGATAACTGTAAGTATTCCATATGGACTAATACCCTCTTGTTCCGTCACTCCATTGAACCAGAAGCTGGAAGGGGAATGGAGGTGAAGAATGGTCTGACATATAAGTTGCGCATAAAATGTTGAATAAAATATATTTCACATGAGCAATGGCCAACATGGGGTCGGAGATGTGAGAGCACAACCCAGTGAAGAAATGGGTGTATACTTTGATGGTGGCAAGAAAATATTTTTCGAACAGAGGCAAGGAAAGCATGTTGCCAACCTTTGCTCACTTCACTCACATGTAAGACGACTGGTCATTTTCTCAATGCTCAGGCCCCGTTGCGCTACAATTTGCCTGTGCTTGATGACTTTCAGTGAAAATCATTTCTAGAGAATTAACTGTAACCTATGTAAAATCTACCCCTGTTGGTATGTAAACTAAATGCCTTTGAAACAACTTATGTTGGTATGTACCTTGACATCGTAGGTCTATTTGACTACTTGCCCATTTCTACAGCATTAAGTAGAAGCTATGTAAAATATACCCATGTTGGTATGTACCTTGACATCGTAGGTCTATTTGACTACTTGCCCATTTCTACAGCATTAAGTAGAAGGTATGTAAAATCTACCCATGTTGGTATGTACCTTGACATCGTAGGTCTATTTGACTACTTGCCTATTTCTACAGCATTAAGTAGAAGCTATGTAAAATATACCCATGTTGGTATGTACCTTGACATCGTAGGTCTATTTGACTACTTGCCCATTTCTACAGCATTAAGTAGAAGCTATGTAAAATATACCCATGTTGGTATGTACCTTGACATCGTAGGTCTATTTGACTACTTGCCCATTTCTACAGCATTAAGTAGAAGCTATGTAAAATATACCCATGTTGGTATGTACCTTGACATCGTAGGTCTATTTGACTACTTGCCTATTTCTACAGCATTAAGTGGAAGCTATGTAAAATATACCCATGTTGGTATGTACCTTGACATCGTAGGTCTATTTGACTACTTGCCCATTTCTACAGCATTAAGTGGAAGCTATGTAAAATCTACCCATGTTGGTATGTACCTTGACATCGTAGGTCTATTTGACTACTTGCCCATTTCTACAGCATTAAGTAGAAGCTATGTAAAATATACCCATGTTGGTATGTACCTTGACATCGTAGGTCTATTTGACTACTTGCCCATTTCTACAGCATTAAGTAGAAGCTATGTAAAATATACCCATGTTGGTATGTACCTTGACATCGTAGGTCTATTTGACTACTTGCCCATTTCTACAGCATTAAGTAGAAGCTATGTAAAATATACCCATGTTGGTTTGTACCTTGACATCGTAGGTCTATTTGACTACTTGCCTATTTCTACAGCATTAAGTGGAAGCTATGTAAAATCTACCCATGTTGGTATGTACCTTGACATCGTAGGTCTATTTGACTACTTGCTCATTTCTACAGCATTAAGTGGAAGCTATGTAAAATATACCCATGTTGGTATGTACCTTGACATCGTAGGTCTATTTGACTACTTGCCCATTTCTACAGCATTAAGTGGAAGCTATGTAAAATATACCCATGTTGGTATGTACCTTGACATCGTAGGTCTATTTGACTACTTGCCCATTTCTACAGCATTAAGTAGAAGCTATGTAAAATCTACCCATGTTGGTATGTACCTTGACATCGTAGGTCTATTTGACTACTTGCCCATTTCTACAGCATTAAGTAGAAGCTATGTAAAATCTACCCATGCTGGTATGTACCTTGACATCGTAGGTCTATTTGACTACTTGCCCATTTCTACAGCATTAAGTAGAAGCTGTGTAAAATCTACCCATGTTGGTATGTACCTTGACATCGTAGGTCTATTTGACTACTTGCCCATTTCTACAGCATTAAGTAGAAGCTATGTAAAATCTACCCATGTTGGTATGTACCTTGACATCGTAGGTCTATTTGACTACTTGCCCATTTCTACAGCATTAAGTAGAAGCTATGTAAAATATACCCATGTTGGTATGTACCTTGACATCGTAGGTCTATTTGACTACTTGCCCATTTCTACAGCATTAAGTAGAAGCTATGTAAAATATACCCATGTTGGTATGTACCTTGACATCGTAGGTCTATTTGACTACTTGCCCATTTCTACAGCATTAAGTAGAAGCTATGTAAAATATACCCATGTTGGTATGTACCTTGACATCGTAGGTCTATTTGACTACTTGCCTATTTCTACAGCATTAAGTAGAAGCTATGTAAAATATACCCATGTTGGTATGTACCTTGACATCGTAGGTCTACTTGACTACTTGCCCATTTCTACAGCATTAAGTGGAAGCTATGTAAAATATACCCATGTTGGTATGTACCTTGACATCGTAGGTCTATTTGACTACTTGCCCATTTCTACAGCATTAAGTGGAAGCTATGTAAAATATACCCATGTTGGTATGTACCTTGACATCGTAGGTCTATTTGACTACCTGCCCATTTCTACAGCATTAAGTAGAAGCTATGTAAAATATACCCATGTTGGTATGTACCTTGACATCGTAGGTCTATTTGACTACTTGCCCATTTCTACAGCATTAAGTAGAAGCTATGTAAAATATACCCATGTTGGTATGTACCTTGACATCGTAGGTCTATTTGACTACTTGCCCATTTCTACAGCATTAAGTAGAAGCTATGTAAAATATACCCATGTTGGTATGTACCTTGACATCGTAGGTCTATTTGACTACTTGCCTATTTCTACAGCATTAAGTGGAAGCTATGTAAAATCTACCCATGTTGGTATGTACCTTGACATCGTAGGTCTATTTGACTACTTGCTCATTTCTACAGCATTAAGTGGAAGCTATGTAAAATATACCCATGTTGGTATGTACCTTGACATCGTAGGTCTATTTGACTACTTGCCCATTTCTACAGCATTAAGTGGAAGCTATGTAAAATATACCCATGTTGGTATGTACCTTGACATCGTAGGTCTATTTGACTACTTGCCCATTTCTACAGCATTAAGTAGAAGCTATGTAAAATCTACCCATGTTGGTATGTACCTTGACATCGTAGGTCTATTTGACTACTTGCCCATTTCTACAGCATTAAGTAGAAGCTATGTAAAATCTACCCATGCTGGTATGTACCTTGACATCGTAGGTCTATTTGACTACTTGCCCATTTCTACAGCATTAAGTAGAAGCTGTGTAAAATCTACCCATGTTGGTATGTACCTTGACATCGTAGGTCTATTTGACTACTTGCCCATTTCTACAGCATTAAGTAGAAGCTATGTAAAATATACCCATGTTGGTATGTACCTTGACATCGTAGGTCTATTTGACTACTTGCCCATTTCTACAGCATTAAGTAGAAGCTATGTAAAATATACCCATGTTGGTATGTACCTTGACATCGTAGGTCTACTTGACTACTTGCCCATTTCTACAGCATTAAGTAGAAGCTATGTAAAATATACCCATGTTGGTATGTACCTTGACATCGTAGGTCTATTTGACTACTTGCCCATTTCTACAGCATTAAGTAGAAGGTATGTAAAATATACCCATGTTGGTATGTACCTTGACATCGTAGGTCTACTTGACTACTTGCCCATTTCTACAGCATTAAGTAGAAGCTATGTAAAATATACCCATGTTGGTATGTACCTTGACATCGTAGGTCTATTTGACTACTTGCCTATTTCTACAGCATTAAGTGGAAGCTATGTAAAATCTACCCATGTTGGTATGTACCTTGACATCGTAGGTCTATTTGACTACTTGCCTATTTCTACAGCATTAAGTGGAAGCTATGTAAAATATACCCATGCTGGTATGTACCTTGACATCGTAGGTCTACTTGACTTCTTGCCTATTTCTACAGCATTAAGTGGAAGCTATGTAAAATCTACCCCTGTTGGTATGTACCTTGACATCGTAGGTCTATTTGACTACTTGCCTATTTCTACAGCATTATGTGGAACCTATGTAAAATATACCCATGCTGGTATGTACCTTGACATCGTAGGTCTACTTGACTACTTGCCTATTTCTACAGCATTAAGTGGAAGCTATGTAAAATCTACCCATGTTGGTATGTACCTTGACATCGTAGGTCTATTTGACTGCTTGCCTATTTCTACAGCATTATGTGGAACCTATGTAAAATCTACCCATGTTGGTATGTAAACTAAATGCCTTTGAAACAACTTATGTTGTATGTACCTTGACATCGTAGGTCTACTTGACTACTTGCCCATTTCTACAGCATTAAGTAGAAGCTATGTAAAATATACCCATGTTGGTATGTACCTTGACATCGTAGGTCTATTTGACTTCTTGCTCATTTCTACAGCATTAAGTGGAAGCTATGTAAAATCTACCCATGTTGGTATGTACCTTGACATCGTAGGTCTATTTGACTTCTTGCCTATTTCTACAGCATTAAGTGGAAGCTATGTAAAATCTACCCATGCTGGTATGTACCTTGACATCGTAGGTCTATTTGACTGCTTGCCCATTTCTACAGCATTAAGTGGAAGCTATGTAAAATATACCCATGTTGGTATGTACCTTGACATCGTAGGTCTATTTGACTACTTGCCTATTTCTACAGCATTAAGTAGAAGCAATGTAAAATATACCCATGCTGGTTTGTATCTAAAGACACTGTAGGTCTATTTGTCTAAAAAATATGTTGTACAACTTTTAACCGTAAGCTTGAAGAACCATGCTTTCAAAACCTCTAACGACAACCTACCATGCATGTGGTCACTACTTTGACCACTAGGCCATTTACAATTTAACCCAAAGCTACCCCATCTACCAAACCACATCTATCAAGCACGCATGTATCTGGCCTCTAAACACCCTTTGTCTTACCACTTTACCATTTCTATATGATGTCTTTAACCCAAAGCTACTAAATCTACCCAGAAGACACCCTGTATTCTATCTACCCAAGCTAGCATGTATCTGGCTTCTGTACACAGTTTATCTGAGTGGGTAGGTGAGTGGGTTTGGTTGAGTGAGTGAGTGAGTGAGTGAGTGAGTGAGCGAGCGATTTTAGTTTTATGCCACACTCAGCAATATTCCAGCTATATGTCGGCGATCTGTAACTTATCGAGTCTGGACCACAGTTTATCTGGCCACCCTCAGGACACTGAATAAAAAAAACTACCAAAGCTATGAGGTAGCTCATGGTTCTCCACTTGACCATTTATAGAAACTCTACAAAGGTACCCTGAAGACAACCTGTTGACATCTACCCTTCCTCAGAGGGTTCACCACATACAGTTGATATCTGACGTTATGTTTGACATTCACTGGCACAGCTTCATGCACCCTACGTTCAAACTTGGCCATGATGCAACTGGTCACTATACTCTGTTACCTGACAGGGTAATGGGGGATTTAGGGCTGTCTGCCCTTTCAGGTGAAAATGTATGACTGATGTACTACCTTAAAGAATCGTCACGGTTACCTGAAAGGGTAGTGGGTTGATTAGGGTGTGTCTGTCATATGGGGGGAGGGTGTGTTACCTGTGGTATTCAGCTTATGTCTATCTCCATTGACAACTGGTGGAGGGTGTATCACCTGGGTCAATCTCCATATGGACAACTGGGAGAGGGTATGTCACCAAGGTGAATCTATGGAAAAGTGGGGAAGGGTGTGTCCCCTGGGTCAATCTCCATAAAGACAACTGGGAGAGGATGTGTGCCCTGGGTCACTCTCCATATAGACTATGGGAGATGAAGGGTACCTGTCATCTGGGTATGGGGGTGTGATCTGGGTCACTATCCATTTAGACAATGGGGAATGAAGGGTACCTGTCATCTGGATATGGGGGTGTCACCTGGGTCACTCTCCATATAGACAATGGGGGATGAAGGGTACCTGTCATCTGGATATGGGGGTGTCACCTGGGGGAGGCTGTGTCACCTGGGTCACTTTCCATATAGACTATGGGAGATGAAGGGTACCTGACATCTGGGTATGGGGTGTGATCTGGGTCTCTCTCCATATAGACAATGGAGATGAAGGGTACCTGTCATTTGGGTATGGGGGTGTGATCTGGGTCATGGGGGGTGGAATTGATAATGGGGGGTGGATCTGATCATGGGGGCGGATCTGATCATGGGTGTGTGGGGGGTGGATCTGGTCATGGTGGGGTGGATGTGACCATGAGGGTGGACATTATCTTGTCAGGTAGTGGATGTGGTCTTGGGAATAAATCTGCTCATGAGGGAGGGTGAAAATTGTCGTAAGGGTGGACCTGGTGACGGGATGGATCTGGTTTTAAGGGAAGATCTGGACCTGAGAGTAGATCTGTTCATGAGGGTGGATGTGACCATAAGGGTGAGTCTGGAAGTGTGAGTGGATCTGGTCATGGGGTGGATGTGATCATGAGGGATGATCTAGTCATATGGGTAGATATGGTCGTGAATGTGGTAGTGTTCCCCCTAGGCAGATTTAGGAGGGCGCAGCGCCCTGCCTTTTGATTTGTGCGCCCTGCCCTTGTTATTTTGCGCCTTGCCCTTTTCGCCTCAATTGCAGTCGTTTACTACGACGAGTGTGTATTTTCCTGATTTTACCAAGGGCGGAGTTCTCTCCCTTTCTAGAGGAGTCACAATATTGTTTTTATAATGATTAAAAAATTGGTTTATAAACCATGGCAAAGTCAAAGGAGTTTGATTCGCCGTATGAATCACAATGCTTAACAAGGAAAGAATCAAGAGGAAAAGAGAAGAAGCAGTGATGGCTGAAGCAAGGAAGTGTCGCCGACTGATAGATGTCTTAGCTCTGAACCAGCATGTGCCTCTTAGTTTGAAATTTTTAAGCTGTTGGTTTCTGATTCCTTTTCACATGCCTTTCATATAATACCCTTATTTGTATTTATATAAGTACAAATAATTTATATGATACCTACAGACAACGATCTCTGGATCACATGGGATGTATTTTTGTGCATTTGGGGACTGATATTCATACGCCTCTGCCGTTTAGGTGAAAATCAGTAACTCAAAAATGTCCACCATTTTGAATCCATCGGCAAATTTGAAACTGAACTTGTATTTTTTTGTTGTTTGTCCTGGTAAATAAAAATGCTGAAACAGCTTACACACTGTTAAAAGAATTCTTTTAGTTTTGTGTTTAGTGGCGATTTCATTAATAAGTACTAGTATGTCTTGAAGGAATAAAACTTACGCCATGGTGAAGCAGATACAGTAGATACTTACATTCAGGTGAATGTGTGTGGGATATTTTAGTAATAATAGTCATGGTTCAGATTTTACTATCTTAAAATATTTATAGTGAGATATTTTAACTTTGCATACTGTTTTTCAGGCTAGAATTAGACGAGTCAGAGGTAGTTTCCTATGACAACTCAAGAACACAGGAGTCAATTAATCAAACAAAGAAGAAAGATGATGGTCACAAAACTGCATTTGACACAAATTGGCAGCAAAACCGGCCCTGGCTGAGGTACTCAGAAGATGACAAAATGATGGGAAAGATGTTTTGTTCGTTATGCTCCAAGTGGAATGCCAAGGGCATAAATGGATCTCAGGTTTGGACAGAGGTTAGATGTGAGACTGTCCGACTTGATAATGTTTCCCTTCATGAGAATTCTCAAATGCATCAAGATGTTGTCCTTATGGAAAAGGATGACAAAGTGTCCACTGAAAACATTTTGTCAAGATACACAGAAAAGGAAACTGCCGCACTGGAAGATGCACACAAAGTACTGTTTTTCCTTATTAAGCATAACCTGCCACACACAATTTTACATCGCCCTCTTACTGAGGCAAAAATGCATCACACACTGGATACAGAACAGTACAGGAGTTCATAGAATGCCAAGCCAAAGTTGTTGAAGAAACAGTTATTGGGAAGATAAAGGATAGCAGTTCATTTGGATTAATGTTGGATGAGTACATTGATGTCTTGACCAGAAAGCATCTTGCAGTTGCTGGACGTTATCTTGAGAATGGAGAACCAAAGCTTGCATTTCTACAGAATTCCGAAATACCAAAGGGAACAGCAGATACAAAAGTGAAGAATGTTAAAGACTATGTGGAGAAGGTAAATCTGGACCAGAAGAAGATGACTTGTTTTGCATATGATGGACCGGCAGTAATGAAAGGTAAAAAGTATGGTGTTGTGTCACAGCTAAAGAAAACTAACCCAGCTTTGATTCATGTACACTGTGTTAATCACACACTTCAGCTTGCTATTAGTTCAGCATTCAAATCTGTCACACTCATAGAAAGAGAGGATGAACTGCTGATGGGACTATTCAAGTATTACCACTACAGCACTGTGAGATCAAAAAGCTTGGAAGAGATGCAGCTGTTGACAAAATAAATGGAAGGTGACACGTCAGATGAACCAAATAGAGGTCCTATTACAATTAAGAAAGCTGTGCATACCCGGTGGCTTAGTCATGAGAAGGCTGTACATGCAGTGAGCCAGTGCTACCCATCAATCCTTGCGGGCTTAGAGAATGCTGTAGTCATGGGCAATGATAAGAAGGCTGGGAATAAACAAAACATCACTCCTGAAGGACTCTACAGGCAGCTCAAATCTTATGACAGACTTTACACTATTCTCTTGCTATGTGATGTGTGCTCTCTGTTTTCTGGTCTAACAAAGCTGTTCGAGAAAAGGGATTTGGATTTGAGTGTTTTGGAACCACAAACTCAAAGCAGCACTGCATCTTTGAGAAAAATGAAAGCCACGTTAGGCCCATATATAAATCGCACTGACCAGCTTGCTAATCTGTATGACCTGTAGAAGACAGGGAGCAGATGAACAGATATCAAGTCTTCAAAGGACATATTTCTTGACCATCTGATACAGAACATGGAAGAGAGACTGCAAGTTGCACCCATCATCACAAACTTATCAGCACTGAATCTGAGGAAAACTGGAGATCCTTCCTTCCTGACTTTCCATGGGGATGCTGAGGTATCAGATATATCTATGTTAATACTGCTCACACTCTCATAACATTTTAATTTACGAAGATTCTTCTTTGTGTCCCAGAAAACCATGATCAAGTAATTTGTGTTAGTGTTCACCTGTGATAACCAGCAGTTTACTTGAAATGGAATTGTATCTAGAATAAGATTAATTTTAATGATTTAATTGATATCGTTTTAATTACATTGTGCATTTATTTCTTTCCAGATAACACAGCTGGTAGAGCACTTCGGATTTGATGTTGACCAGACACAAATTGAGTGGAGTCAAGTAAAGGAGCTGTTTTCAGGGGAGCTTGACACCAGTTTGACCCTAACCAGTCTGAAGCCTCAGCTTGGAAACATGTATCCAAACATTGTTCAATTACTGTCCATCCAGGCAACAGTGATTTTGTCCACTTCTGAAGTTGAGAGAGTGTTCTCAAAAGTGAAACTGATAATGACAGATCACAGAAACAGACTCAGTGTTCAGAACTGCAACAAGCTTCTCATGATTAGCCTGAATGCATCTTCAGCTTCAGACATTGACTTGAAGAAAGTTGTGAACAAATACTTGGTAAAGAAGAAACGAAACCTGTAAATTGTAGTTTGTGGGTTTTGTGAAATTGTGAACAAATGTGATAACAGATCAATGTTCTGAAATGCTCTTTTCAAATGCCAATCTTAAAATACAAACTGAGGAGAGTAAAAACAAACTTTAGATTGAAATTATAAGACAATTCCACTTCATATACATTATGTTATTTTTTCAATAATCCTCACTAACATGCCCTTTTACGTTGCCCTTTTCTATGAATTTACCCTGCAGTTTCTGAACACTATGTGGATGTGATCATGAGAGGGGATCTAGTCATATGTATGGATATGATCAAGAGGGTGGATGTGATCATGAGGGAGGATCTTGTCATATGGGTGGATATGGTCATGAGGGTGGATGTGATCATGAGAGAGGATCTAGTCATATGGGTACATATGGTCATGAGGGTGGATGTGATCAAGAGAGGGGATCTAGTCATATGGGTACATATGGTCATGAGGGTGGATGTGATCATGAGGGAGGATCTAGTCACATGGATACTTATTGTCATGAGGGTGGATGTGATCATGAGAGAGGATCTAGTCATATAGGTGGATATGGTCATGTGGGTGGATGTGGTGGTTATGGTCATAAGGGTGGATCTAATCATGAGGGTGGATCTGTTCGAAGGGCGGATATGGTCATAAGGGTGGATATGGTCATAAGGGTGAATCTGGTCATGTGGGTACAGGGAACGTTGACAATGGGCCATTTTCAGAATTATTAGCCTTTACTGAATTTAGAATGGGCCACTGCCCTTGTATCAATAGTAAACTTCCAAATTCCATCTGGGTGAAACATTCTAATGTGAAAAATGGCCAATGGCTACTGCCTTTCCCAATCCCTGTGGGTGGATATGGACATGTGAGTGGATCTGGTCATGTGGGTGGATCTGGTCGGGGTGTGTGGATCTGGTCATGTGGGTGGATGGGACAAAGAGGGTGGATCTGGTACAGTGGGTGGATGTCAATATCAGAGTGTCCCTGGCCATCTGGCTGTACATGAGGTCAGGGGACAAACTCAATCAAAACTGAAAACATCTGAAATCTTTGTGCAATACCCATGCACACAGTCTATTTGACCACCACTTGACCATTTCCAGAAGAGCATCTGTACTGAAGATACACACACCACCCAGAAGACACCCTGCAATCTACCCATGTTATTTATCCATCTCGTGAATGTGCACCCTGAAGACACCCTGTAATCCACTCATGTTAGTATCCATCTAGTGGTCTATTTGACCACCACTTGACCATTTCCAGACAAAAGTCTATACTGAAGATACACAAATCACCCAGAAGACACCCTGTAATCTACCCATGTTAGTATCTATCTGCTGACCGTACACAGTCTGTTTAACCACCACTTGACCATTTCCAGAAGAGCATCTGTACTGAAGACACACAAACCACCCAGAAGACACCCTGTAATCTACCCATGTTAGTATCTATCTGCTGACCGTTCAGTCTGTTTAACCACCACTTGACCATTTCCAGAAGAGCATCTGTACTGAAGATACACAAACCACCCAGAAGACACCCTGTAATCTACCCATGTTAGTATCTATCTGCTGACCGTACAAAGTCTGTTTAACCACCACTTGACCATTTCCAGAAGAGCATCTGTACTGAAAATACACAAATCATCCAGAAGATTCCCTGTAATCTACCCATGTTAGTATCCATCTGGTGCCTGTACACATTACAACTGACAAACACTAGACTATTTCCAAACAAACTTCTACACTGAAAATACACAAAACACAATGGAGACACCCTGTACTCTAAATCTACCCAAGCTAGCATCTATGTGGCCTCTATACATAGTTTATTTCATGACTTCCAGAGAATATCTCTAACCTGAGGTACACAAACCACTCTAAACACAGTCCCAGCCATCTAAACCTAAACACCCTGGCATATCTCTTCCCTCTATACATACTCTACTTAAAGATCTCCAGGGAACACTCAAGCTACACGAACCACCCTGAAGACACCCTGTAATCTAAATCTACTAAAGCTAGAATGCATCTGGCATGTATACACAGTCTACTTCATGACTTCCAAAGGGTACCTTTAACCTCAAACTACACAAACCTCCCTGAAAAGACCCTGTAAAGTGAAAGTAAATATGCTAGCATGCATCTGGAACGTATACACACTCTACTTCATGACTTCCAAAGAGTACCTTTTACCTCAAACTACACAAACCACCCTGCAAACACCCTGTAAAGTGAAAGTAAATATGCTAGCATGCATCTGGCCTCTATGCACAGTCTACTTCATCACTTCCAAAGAGTACCTTTAACCTCAAACTACACAAACCACCCTGAAAAGACCCTGTAAAGTGAAAGTAAATATGCTAGCATGCATCTGGCCTCTACACAGTCTACTTCATGACTTCCAAAGAGTACCTTTAACCTCAAACTACACAAACCACCCTGAAGACACCCTCTAATCTGAATCTACTAGAGCTAGCATGTATCTATCCTTTGCACAGAGTCTACATGATGACTTCCAGAAAATAAGTTTAAACTGAGCCAGAAACACCTCCCTGAACACTTTCAACAAACACGGTAATCTACTTTTAACCCTGGCTACACAAATCACCTTGAACACACCCTAGCATATCTCTTGATTATATACTTGAATACCTCTAACCTGAGGTACACAAATCACCCTTAACAAAGTCCCAGCCATCTAAAATCAAACACCCTAACATCTCTCTTCCCTCTATACATACCCTACTTAAAGATCTCCAGGGAACACTTCTAACCTCAAGCTACACAAACCACCCTGAAAACACACTCACACCCTGTTACCGGAATCCACTCAAGCTGGCATGTATCTGGCTTCTATACATAGTTTACTTTATGACTTCCAGAGAACACCTTTAGCCAGGAGCTACACAAAGCACCCTGCAAACAACCTGTAATCTAAAACAAAACACACTACAATATCTGTGCCCTTTATACATACTCTACTTCATAACTTCCAGAGTACTTTTAACCTGAGCTACACATTTAACCATTCTGTATCTGGCCTCTATACACACTCTACTTGATGACTTCCAGAGATCACCTTTAACCTGGAGCTAGAGGAACATACCTGAATACAGTCTGTAATCTGATCTACCCTACCCAGCATGAATCTGGCCTCTATACACAGTCTACTTGATAACGGCCAGAGAATACCTTTAACCTGGAGTTAGAGGAACAACCCTAACACAGTCTATAATCTGAATCTACCCCACCTAGCATGCATCCGGTTTTTATACAGAGTCTGCGTCATAACTTCCAGAAAATAACTTTAACCTAAATCTACACAAACTATAATGAAGACACCCTGTAATTTCAATCTACCCCAGCCAGGATGGATCTGGCTTCTATAAATACTTTACTTCATGACTTCCAGAAAATAAGTTTCAACTGAGCCACAAAGACCACCATGAACAAACACTATAATCTACTTTTACCCCAGCTACACAAATCACCTTCAACACACCCAATAATCTAAAATTGAAAACCCTATCATATCTCTTGACTATATATATAGTCAATTTAAATACGCTAACCTGTATCTGGAATCTATATATGGTCTATTTGATGACTTCCAGAGTGAGTGAGTGAGTGAGTGAGTTTAGTTTTACGTCGCACTTAGCAATATTCCAGCCATATGGCGACGGTCTGTAAATAATCGAGTCTGGACCAGACAATCCAGTGATCAACAACATGAGCATCGATCTGCGCAATGGGGAACCGATGACATGTGTCAACCAAGTCAGCTAGTCTGACCACCCGATCCCGTTAGTCGCCTCTTACGACAAGCATAGTCACCTTTTATGGCAAGCATGGGTTGCTGAAGGCCTATTCTACCCCGGGACCTTCACGGGTCGACTTCCAGAGAGTACCTTTAACCTCAAGCTACACAATCCACCCTGGAGACATGGTGCCAACTGAATCTACTCAGGTAGCATGTATGTGGCCTCTATACATCGTGTACTTCGCGAGTTTCAGAGAATGTTTTACCTGACCTACACAAACCGCCCTGAAGACATGAAGATACCCTCCACCTAGGAGGTATTTACCTTCTATACAGTCTACTTGGTGACTTCCAGAGAATAACATTAACATGAAGCTACACTATTTACACTGAAGACCCCGGTAATCTATATCTATCACAGCCAGCATGCATCTGGCCTCTATACACACTTCCTGATGACTTCCAGAGAATACCTTTAACCTGAAGCTATACAAACCAACCTGCAAAGATGCTGTAATCAGAATCTAAAACAGCTAGCATGTATCTGGCCTCTATACACAATCCACTTGATGACTGCTAGAAAATACCTTTAACCTGAACCTATACACCCCACCCTGAAGACACCCTGAAAATCTGAATCTACCCCAGTTAGCATGTATCTGGCCTCTATATATACTCTACTTCATGACTTCCAGATAAAATGTATAAACTGAGCTACACAAACCACCTTGAAGACACCCTGTAATCTGAACCTACCCAAGGTAGCATGTATATGGCATCTATCCAGTCACGTTAGTGATTTCCAGAGAATATCTTTACACTGTAGGTACACAAAGCACCCTGAGGACACCCTGTAATCTAACTCTATCACAGCCAGCATGCATTTGGCATCTATACACAATCTACTTGGTGACTTCTAGAAAATACCTTTAACCTGAAGCTATACACCCCTCCATGAAGACACCCTGAAAATCTGAATCTAACCCAGTTAGCATATGTCTGGCCTCTATACATACTCTCGTTCATGACTTCCAGATAAAATCTTCAAACTGAGCTACACAAACAACTCTGAAGACACTACTGTTTTCTGAATCTACTCAAGCTGGTTGTGTCTGGCCTCTATACATAGTTTTTTTCATGACATCTAGAAAATACCTCTAACCTGAGGTACACAAACCACCATAAACACACCCAGCCATCTAAAACACACTAACATATCTCCTGCCTCTATCCATGGTCTACTCAATGATCTTCAGGGAACATCTTCAACCTTGAGCAACACAAACCACACTGAAGACACCCTGTAATCTGTATCCACCAAACCTATCATGTATCTGGCCTATATACACATTCTACTTGGTGACTTCCAAAGAACGCCTTTAACCTGGAGCTACAAACACCACACTGAAGACACCCTGTAATCTATATCTACCAAACCTAGCATGTATCTGGCCTATATACACATTCTACTTGGTGACTTCCAAAGAACGCCTTTAACCTGGAGCTACAAACACCACACTGAAGACACCCTGTAATCTGTATCTACCAAACCTATCATGTATCTGGCCTATATACACATTCTACTTGGTGACTTCCAAAGAATACCTTTAACCTGGAGCTACAAACACCACACTGAAGACACCCTGTAATCTATATCTACCAAACCTAGCATGTATCTGGCCTATATACACATTCTACTTGGTGACTTCCAAAGAACACCTTTAACCTGGAGCTACAAACACCACACTGAATACACCCTGTAATCTATATCTACCAAACCTAGCATGTATCTGGCCTATATACACATTCTACTTGGTGACTTCCAAAGAATACCTTTAACCTGGAGCTACAAACACCACACTGAAGACACCCTGTAATCTATATCTACCAAACCTATCATGTATCTGGCCTATATACACATTCTACTTGGTGACTTCCAAAGAATACCTTTAACCTGGAGCTACAAACACCATACTGATCACATGGTGCCACCTGTATCTACCTAGGGTAGCATTTATCTGGCTTCTATGCACAGTCTACTTCAGGACTTCCACAAATTAAAATTAAGCTAGAGCTACACAAACCATCCTGAACAGAAGATGTATTATAAATTTAAACACACTAGCCTGTATCTGGTCTCTCAGTAACACACACTCTACTTCCTGACTTGCATAGAATACCATTAACCTGAGCTAGACAAACCACCCTGAAGACACACTGTAATCTGAATCTATCCAAACTAGCATGTATCTGGCCTCAATACACAGACACCTCAATGACTTTCAGAAAATACCTTTGAAGTGGAACTACACAAACCACCGTGACACATGAAGACACCCTGTAACCTGAATCTACCCAAGTTACCATGTATCTGGCATCAATACACAGACACCTTAACGATTTCCAGAGAATACCTTTAAACTGTAGCTACACAAACCACCCTGAAGACACCCTGTAATCTGATTCTACCCAAACGAGCATGTATCTGACCTCTATACACAATCATCTTAACAATTTCAAGAGAATACCTTTAAATTGGAGCTACACAATCCACCCTGAAGACACCCTGTAACCTGAATCTACTCAAGCTAGCTTTTGTCTTGCCTTTATACACAGCCTGTGTCATGATTTCAAGAGAGTACCTTTAACCCAAGCTACACAAGCTACTCTGAAGACATGGTGTCATCTGAATCTACCTCTCCTAGGATGTATCTATACAGTTTACTTCATGACTTTCAGAGAATAAAGTTAACTTGAAGCCACACGATTTACCCTGAAGACACCCTGCAAATCTGAATCTACCCCACCTAGCATGTCTGTGGCCTCTATACACAGTTAATTTCATGACTTGCAGATAATAAGTTTAAACTTCTACACAAACCACCCTGAACACACCCTGTAATTTGAGTCCACCCCATCTAGCATGTATCGCACCTCTATACACTGTCTACTTCATGACTTCCAAAATTACCTTTAACCTCGATCTACACAAACCACCCTGAACACACCCTGTAATCTGCATCTACCCCATTAGCGTGTATCTGTCCTCTTTACACACTCTGTTTCATGACTTCTAGAGAATACCTTTTGACCTGAGGCTACACAAACCATCCTGAACACACCCGGTAATCTAAATCTACCCAAACAAGCCTCCATATACAGTCTACTTGATGATTTCAATCCGTCCATGTCCAAGGTAGAATAGGCCTTTAAGAACCCATGCTTGCTATAAAACGCGAATATGCTTTTCATAAGAGGTGATTAACAGAATCACACAGTCAGACTCAGTTGCGCAGATGGATGCTCATGCTGTTGCTCACTGGATTCTATGGTCCAGACTTGATTATTTACAGACTGCCATCAGCTGAAATATTGCTGAGTGCGACTTAAAGCTAGACTCATTTGCTCTTTCTACAGTATTAACTGGAAACTACACAAACAGCATGTATCTGGACAGTGTTGTCTATTTCACCATTTGACCATTTCTACAGCATTAACGGGAAGCTACACAAAATCTACTCCAGCTCTCACATATCTGCACAATGTAGAGTCTATTTAAACCACTTGACCATTTCTGCAGCATTAACTGGAAGCTACACAGAATCTCCCTCTGCCAGCAGTCTGCTGTAGAAATGGTCAAGTGCTCAAATAGCTTATCCAGTGTTGGGGTAGTTTTTGTATAGCTTCCATTTACCGCTGTAGAATTGGCCAAGTGGTCAAGTCGAGTGTTCACTGTCCAGATATATGCTGGCAAGGGTAGATTTTATACAGGTTCCAGTTAATGCTGTAAAATTGCCAAGTGCACATATAGACTGTACACTGTCCAGACACAAGCTAGCAGGGGTAGACTTTACATAGCATCCAGTTAATGCTGTAGAAATTGTCAAGTGAAGAAATAGACTGTACACTGTCCAGATACATGCTAGCAGGAGTAGATTTGTGTAGATGCCCATTAATGCCTTAGAAATGGTCAAGAGGTCAAATAGACGATATAGTGTCCAGACGCAGGGGTAAATTTTGCTGAGCTTCCCTTAAATGCTGTAGAAATGATCAAGTCAAATACACTGGACAGTGTCCAGATACATACATACATGGGTAGATTTTGGACTGTTATGCAGGTTCCAGTTAATGCTTTAGAAATGGTCAAGTGGACAAACAGGCTGTACACTGTCCAGATACATGCTAGCATGGTTAGATTTTGTGTAGTTTTCAGTGGCTAAAAAGAATGTACAGTGTACAGATAGATGCTAGCAGGGATAGGTATTTTACAGCATTAACGTGAATCCACACAAATCTACCCCTGCTAACATGTATCTGGACAGTGAACAATCTATTTGACCAATGCACAAAATCTATTCCTGCTAGCATGTATCTGGACAATGTACAGTCTATTTGACCACTTGACCATTTCTACAGCATTAACAGGAAGCTATACAAAATCTACCCATGCTAGTATGTATCTGGACAGTGTACATTCTATGTGTGCACTTGTCCATTTCTAAAGCATTAACTGGAACCTGTATAAAATCTACCCTGGTTAGCATATATCTCCAGGATAGTGTACACTCTACTTGACCACTTGGCCAATTCTACAGCAGTACCTGGAAGCTACACAAAATCTACCCCAAATCTCATATGTCTGGACACTGCACAGTCTATTTGACCACTTGACCATTTTTACAGCATTAACTGGACGTTATGTGAAATCTACCCATACCAGTATGGCTCTCAACACTGTTCACTCTTTCTTACCACTTGACCATTTCTACAGCATCAAATAGACACTGTGTAATATCTACCCATGCTCGCCTGTATCTGGACACTGTACAGTCTGCTTGACCACTTGACCATTCCTAAAGTATTAACTAGACACAATGTAAAATCTACCCATGCTAGCCTGTATCTGAACACTGTACAGTCTGCTTGACCACTTGACCATTCCTAAAGCATTAACTGGACACTATGTAAAATCTACCCATTCTAGCCTGTATCTGGATGGTGTACAGTCTGTATGCCCACTTGACCATATCTAAAGCATTAACTGGACACAATGTAAGATCTACCTATCCTTGCAGGTATGTCAACACTGTACAGTCTGTTTCACAACTACACATTTCTACAGCATTAACTGGAAGTTATGCAAAATCTACCCATCCTATCCTGTATCTGGACACTGTACATTGTGCTTCAACACTTGACCATTCCTACGGCATAATTTGGACACTACGCAAAATCTACAAATCCTAGCTTGTATCTGCAAACTGTACAGTCTGTTTCATTACTTGACCATTTCCATACAGCATAAACTATACAAAATGTACCCATGATATACTACCGACAGAAAATAAGGGAACCAAGAAATTGAATGTAGATGACTTTGACTGTGACAGGGTACGTTATCGTGGCGTATCTCCCAAACGCAACATCCAATGACAATGGAATTTCACATAATGCATGCCCAGCACGTGCTACACGTGCATACAGAAGTTAACTCCTGTAAATGTACTGGAGAAGTCGCAATCACTAATGCCGGCAGATGGGTAAATCAAAAAGTGTAATTTCACGCCTGTGGGATATTAGTACCGTCAAACGGGTGGGGTTGCAACGAGACCTGGGCGTGGTAGACCAAAATCAACGACACCACGACAGGATCGTCTCATTACGTTAATTGCTCTACGCGATAGGTTTAAATCGGCCCTGCCATCAATAGAGAAATTCGCACACTCACTGGAAGACGCATTTCAACCTCAACCGTTAAAAACCGACTCTATCAAGCTCGTCTGAAAGCAAGACGGCCTTTTAAGGGTGTCACCCTTTCAACATATGTCATATTTGGGATTTCACTTTCTGGAAGTTATGCAAAAGTGAAATCCCAAATATGACATATGTTGCATTTGACCACTTTCTAAATGGCATCGTGTAATCACGTCACCCTTTCAGCTCACAATAAGCGCCAAAGATTGGCATGGGCTAGGCAGCATCAGGGACGGGCTATGCGCCACTGGCGTTACACCATGTTCTCTGATGAGTCAAGGTTTTGCCTACGATTCACAGATGGCAGAAAACGTTGTTGGCATCAGAGCGGGGAGCGATATGCCAGAGCAGCAATTCTTGACCATGATCGATATGGAGAGGGTAGTGTCAGGGTTTGGGGTGGGATTACACATGACAGACGATCAGATTTGGTCATCATTAACGGAGCCATGACTGGTCAGCGATACGTTGACCAAATATTGCGTCCTGTTGTGGCTCCATTGGCTAGAGTTATCGGCCGAAATTTTGTATTCCAAGATGATAATGCCAGACCACATCAGGCCCGAATTGTCTCTGCTTATCTCCGACAAGAAGGTATCCAGACATTGGACTGGCCCTCTAAGTCCCTAGACCTGTCCCCAATTGAACATCTCTGGGACGTTCTTGGTCGAAGGGTGTACGCCAGGGACCCAGGACCCGCCAACCTGGCCCAGCTTGGTGCAGCTCTCCAAGAGGAATGGCGGGCAATACCACGGGCAACCATCCGGAAATTGATTAACAGCATGCCATCAAGGTGCCGTGAATGTGTTGCCCAACATGGTGGACACACCAGATATTGAACTTGACGCCTAAAATTGATTTAGTGGATATTTAAAGCAGTTTCAAATTCGCTATTATTTCATTAGTTCCCTTATTTCTTGTATAGCATGTATTTGGAAATTCTTGTTTATTTGACCACTTGACCATTTCTAAAGCATTAACTGTAACTTATCCAAATCTACCCATGCTAGCACGTATCTCGACACTGTACAGTCTGTTTGACCACATGACCATTTCTACAGCATTAGCTGTAAACTGTACAAAATCTACACATGCAAGTATGTATCTGGACACTGTACAGTCTCTTTGACCACATGACCAGCTTCTTAAAATCTACAAATCCTCAAATGTATTTGGTCACTGTTGTCTATTTCACCATTTGACCATTTCTACAACATTAACTGGATGCTTTGTAAAATCTTTCCATGCTAGCCTCTATCGGGACACTATTGTCTATTGAAGATTTGACCATTTCTACAAGTCTGTTTGACCACTTGACCACTGTACAGTCTCTTTGACCACTTGACCATTTCTACAGCATTAACTGGACGTTATGTGAAATCTACCCATACCAGTATGGATCTCAACACTGTACACTGTACTATCTTACTACTTGACCATTTGTATCACAGTCACTGGAAACCATAGAAAATCTACCCATCCTACCCTGAATCTGGATGCCGTACAGTCTGCTTGACCACTTGACCATTCCTACAGCATTAACTGGACACAATGTAAAATATCTGGTATCTGGAAACTGTGCAGTCTATTTGACCACTTAACCATTTCTGCCGCATTAACTGGACACTTTGTAAACTGTACTCATTCTAGCCTATATCTGGACACTCTAGTCAATTGGACTACTTGACCTTTTCTACTGCTTTGACTGGAAGCTTGGTAAATTCTACTAATGCTGGTATGTACTTTGACACTGTAAGCAGACTTGAACAATTTTTAGAGAATACTTCTTACAATGCTTAATCGTAAGCCAGAAGAACCCAGTCTAAGTAAATTTACTCTCACTATTATTCCTTACACTCATATACTGTGTATAACAAACTCTAGATGGTCATGTCAGGTAACCTTTGAGTGACCTGTGACCATCCAATGAAATGTGATATATCCACATTTAAGCAATCAGACAACATCTACTGTTTAGGGTTCAGGGAGGACTTACAAAATTCCCTTGTCACTGATCTCTCAACAAACGAAAATCCGCAAAATAACAGATATTTGACCTTCAGTATATATGCTTTGGGGTTTCTGCTCACAAAGTTATCATAAGCTAATATTTCCGCAAGTTGACATCCTTGAATATTCACAAAAAGATATTTTCAGTGACTATTTACTCTCTGTTGTGGCACGCTCCATGTGCAATTGTACGTAAAATAGCATTCGTAATCGTGGGTATGGTGAGTCACCTGGATCACTCTCCATACAGACACCTGGGGATGAGGTATGTCAGTCATCTGTGGGAGGGTGTGCCACCTGGATCACTCTCCATATAGACAACTGGGGGTGAGGGTGTCAGTCATATGAGGGAGGGTGTGCTTTCATTCTCTTACTACAGAGGTTACTTGTCATATCTTCCTGCGAAACTCTGTTCCCATACAGCCATATCCTGAGATCTGCTAACCTGCAGAAGCTTTTTAACAGTCCAGGCAAGTACATAAGAAGATTCTACCAAATTGAAACTACCCTCTGCGGTAGAAATATCAGAATTATTTGGAGAACAGGATGAAGACTGATGAGACACACCAGAGGAAGACCAGTCCATTACATGGGAGCTGCATTCGATGTAGTTGAAGGTTGACACTGATTCCATGCCACTGTAATAGCTTGAAGCATAGTATTCAAATCTGGTTAGGATTCCACAATTCAGTCAAAATTGTTGTCCCAGTTGTATGATCTGAAGAATTAATGTGACGTGATGGAGAACGATGGTCCCTTGAACTATACAGGTGCTTGGGCGGTAAGCGAGTTGGTGAAACCAAACAAACCGTAGCTAGTTGTCAATTCGGGAAGACAGTAGGATGGGATAATCTAATTCAATCTGAAAATCTAGATCAATCAAAAGAATCTGATATACCACCCCTATTGGATAACCATGAATCTGAATGCCGAAGTGATCCAGTCCAGGTAGCACTCTCAGAACCACTTCGACCTGATGAAGGAATCAAGTGGCATGGATCAGATGAGCCATTAAAAACCAAAGTTATCAGGTGAAATGGTTAAGTTAGATGAATGACTAGGTGGACCTAAACGGTTGACTGAACGAGTATGGTGACATGAGTCATCACGAAAAAGTGAACCTAGCTGTTCATGTATCTCTCTACAAGGTGAATTGATTCGAACAGATGAATTGATTTGGCCTGGTGAATTGATCCTCTGCCCCTGAGGGCAGGGATTTCAAACAACAAGTCGTGAGGGTACGATGATCCGAGCAAGGTTTCTTAGTAGGAGAGGGGCCTTGGTCAGCAGACATATTCCTAGATCTATCTGCATTCCTTCGAGCACAGACACTTTTATAAGCCTTGAAATCCTCAGTTGATAACCATGCATACTTCTCACAACCTTTCTCCCAGGAACACTGACCTACACAAATAACTCACAATGTGTGTGGGTATCAAGTCGAAAAAATAGTTTTACAGTAAGGGCAAAACTTACATTTTTTGTTAAGATGATCTGATTTCCCCACAATACAAAATCAACTCAGAGTGATCACTCTGAGGTAGTCATGTGGGTAGATACGGGAGTGTGCTGGATGCTCTGCATGGGACTAAGACCTGTCCTGGAAGGAGAGCAGTCTGTGGGACACAGGCGTATGGACAAGAGAGGCTTATATGGAAAGTTCTAATTCGTTCCATTCAGCGTTGACGCAAGAGGGAGATGTGCAAATCTTGAGACAGGATAAGTTTAAAAATAATACTACTGTGGAAAACATAATAATTAACACAACTAAATAAATACATTAACAATAAGAAGTCCATCATTCACTCAATATCTCCAAGTGGTTCACCTTGATTCAAGTGAATACTTGTGTAAAGACAGTTCTGATTACCCTGTACACTGCACAGCTGATATGTAATCTTAGCACTACTGGAGGCTGCTCCTTTGTAGTACCAAATTCCCCCTGATCTTTGTATCCCTCTGAATGGAGGAATGTGGGGTAGTCACTACTGATGGGACATTTGAATGTACATTGTGACCTGAAGAGCAACTTAAATGCAATGACCAAGATGACAGCCTAATGCACTCGATCCTACACCCTGGCCACCACCAAAACTGATGTCACGAGGGTTCAAACCTAACAAATCTACCACCAAACTGGCCTGGGCAAGAGCCAACCTCATACGGATAATCTGTCTCAGAGGCAGACACTGTCACAGCTCCTGACCAGTTGCTATCCCCATACTCACAACCTGTCCCATAAATCTGACCAAAAAACCCCTTTGGCTACCCAGATTACGTCGAGGAGTTCAGACGTTCCAAGATCGTAAGTCGCAAAATACATTATCACAAACTGACCGTGACAGGAAGAAAGAGAGTCCAAACTGTTCAAATTCAAAATCTAATTTACACCAATTTCATTCTTAGTCCCTGATAAAAATCAGTCTTATTTTATCTTAACTTAACCCCCAAAACAGATTTTAATTTTTAATTGCTGCACATCTACATCCGGGTCTCGGCACCAAATGTAACAGAAGTGGCATTACACAGATGACCATGATGCTTTGCGTTGTTTTGTGTTCTAAATTACAGCTGTCCTGTTTCCCAGTTCATGGATGTAGAGGAGCAATGAAAAATCAACAAATTTCTCAAATAAAGACATAATTTATTAACAAAATATAACTTAACAAAATGAACAGAAATAATAAAACATGTCAAATAAAAATATACAATTACAATCACTTAAATATTAATGCCTAAGTTACTTTCTTTTAAACCGACTCTCTTCACCTAAACCTCCCTCAGGAAATAGCACTACATCCTACCTGACATTAATCTGAATTCCTTCTGCTTGACTCGTTCTATAGCACTGAAATCTACCCATCCATCCCCACTAACAAATCTACCCAAAATATACATTCTTTATACACAATTTCTCTTTATTGCCAAAAATGCTCTTGATCTTATCGGAGAATGGAGTCGGGGCTTGGTGTTCCGTCACCGAACATGTTATTGCCCCGTCATGGGACATATTGCGGAGGATCGCCTCACCTCTGATCGGTCGCTGATCATACCAACACTGAATACACTTAAATTACCAAGCAGCTATGTCTCACGTAACAACCTCAACATGATTTGTCTCACGTAACAACCTCGACATGACTGGCCAGCCAGTCTGCACACCAACAATCAGAATTGCTTATACCAAACAACCTGACTGGCGGCGAAAGCAATTCAACCACTAATGGAACAGAATCACAGTATGATACCCAAACCTCGCAGGAAAATATATTTCCTACACTTATTACCAACGAAAGTTACAGTCACCAATTTATGTTAATGACCTACACCCAGAAGTAAAATGTCTAGATCTGTGCAAGATGTAAACATCCGCTACCTGTTCAACTTGCTACAAACAGCAAACATGCTTTTCGTAAGAGGTGACTAACAGGATCGGGTGGTCAAGTTCATTCACTTAGTTGACACATGTCAACCTTTAGCCGAAACTACATAAACCATCCTTAAGACACCCTGCATTCAAAATCTACCCAAGCGAGTATGCATCTGACCTCTAGTCACAGTGTACTTCACAACTTCCAGACAATACCATTATCTGGATCTACGCAAACCAGCCTGAAGACACCCTCTAATCTAAATCGACCCACGACAGCATGTATCTGGCCTCTATACACAGTCTTCTTGATGACTTCCAGAAAATACCTTTTATATGAAGCTACAAAAACCACCCTGAATACACCCTGTAATCTAAGTCTACCCAAGCCAGCATGTATCTGATCTCTGTACACAGTCTAATTGATGACTTCAAGAGAATCCCTTTTACATGAAGCTACACAAACCACCCTGAATTCACCCTGTAATCTAAATCTACACAAGCTAGCATGTATCTCACCACTATAGTCTACTTGATGACTTCCAGAGAATACTTTTAACCTGGTGCTACACAAACCACATGGAAGACACCCTTTAATCTAAATCTACCGAAGCCAGCATGTATCTGACCTCTGTACACAGTCTGTGTCACTACTTCATGACTTCAAACCAACGCCTTTACACTGAAAGTACACAAACCACCCTGAAGACACCCTGTAATCTAAAACTACCCAATCCAGCATGTATCGGGCATCTACACACTCTCGGTGTCATTACTTCATGACTTCCAGAGAATACCTTTAACCTGAAGACACAAAAACCACCCTGAACACACCTTGTGATTTAAATCCACCCAAGTGAGTTACATATCTGGCGTCTATACACAATGTAACTACTTCATAACTTCCAGAGAAACTGTCTACTTGAAGCTACACAAACCACCCTGAACACACCCTGTAATCTAAATCCACCCAAATGAGTACATATCTGGCCTCTATACACAATGTAACTACTTCATAACTTCCAGAGAAACGGTTAACCTGAAGCTACACAAACCACCCTGAACATACCCTGTACTCTAAATCCACCCTAGTGAGTACGAATCTGGCCTCTATATACAATGGAATTCATGAAAAATATAAATGCCATATATCTGTAATCAGAAAAAAATCACCATTTCAAGATCTGTCTCGTACCTCTGCCTAGATCTGTTGAAAGATATGAAAAGGTTTTCGAGTTGTGCTCCAGAAACAAAGTCAGCAACGTGTTCATGGAAAAGAGAAAATAATACATCATAAAAACCTGTAAATAGCAAAAGGCACCACTTTGGGGTCTGCAACACATATCTACCAAGTAACACTGACAGATATTAAGAAATTTTTGAGTTCTGCTCCCGAAACGAAACACACCTCTCACTTTTGAGACTAAGTACGAAGCGCTTCCATTGAAACCGAGGAAATAACAAATCACAAAAACCTGTACACAGCAAAAGGCACCATTGCAGGTTCTGATTGGTATATCTACCAAGTTTCGCAGAAAAATATTGAACGATTTTTGAGTTCTGCTCCAGAAACAAAATACATCTCTCACTTTTCAGACTATGTCCGAAACGTTTCCATGGAAACCAAGAAAATAATAAATCACAAAACCTGTACATAGCAAAAGGCACCACTACAGCTTCTGACTGATATATCTACCAAGTTGTGCACAAAAATACTGAACGGTTTTTGAGTTCTGCTCCGGTAACAAAGCCCACCCCACCATAAGACTAACACCAAAATGTTCCATGGAAAAACAAAAAAATTATAAATGTCAAAAATCTGTAAATAGCACAAGGCACAACCATAGGCTGAGACTACTATATTGATAAAGTTTGGTCTAAAAATATTGAACGGTTTCTGAGTTATGCTCCGGAAACAAAATGATTACGTACGGACAGACGAGGCGTTGACTATATAGTGACTATTTACTCTCTGGATAAGAAAATATGATGGCATCTTACAAATGGATTAAAATAGTGGGAGTTTTGCACCTCCTTCATGGTTTACCTTGGCATTATAAAAGTGTAAACTTGCATTTTTGTTAGAAATACACTTATTTAAGCTGAAGTAGTATCATTTGAATAATAAGATAAACACATCTTTCGTATTTATCAACTATTGGTTCAGACATAAAGTTTTAAATGGTGTATGACTTGTAGTAGCAATAATGTTTCACGAGCTGATATTTTTCTTGATAAACGTAGGGTTCAATCTTAATATTCAGTAATGCTTCTTATGTTTAATTTGTCTCATTATACTGTTTAATCAAATGAAAGTGTACCCATGACTGATGCACATCCTTTTGATCACTCGATTGTCTGGTCCAGATATCATTATTTACAGACTGCTGCCATATTCATGGAATATTGCTGAGTGCTGTTTAAAGCTAGACTCATTCACTCATCCTACAGCATTAACTGGAAGTAAGGCTAGCATGCATCTGGACACTGTACAGTCCATTTGACCACTTGACCAGTTCTACAGCATTAACTAGAAACTGTACAACATCTACTCATGCTAGAATGCATCTGGATCCTGTGCTGTACATGTCTGTTTGACCACTTAACTACTTCTACAGCATTAACTGGAAGTTATGCAAAATCTACATGTACTAGCGTGTAACTGGACACCACACAGTCTCTTTGACCACTTGACCATTTCAATTGCATTAAGTGAAAGTTAAATTAAATCTGCCCCTGCTAGCAGGTATCTGGACACTGTACAGTCTGTTTCACCACTTGACCATTCCTACAACATTAACTGGACACCATGTAAAATCTACCCATCCTGCCCTGAATCTGGATGCTGTACAGTCTGCCTGACCATGTGACCATTCCTACGGCACTAACTGGATACCATGCAAAATCTACCCATCCTACCCTGAATCTGGATGCCGTACAGTCTGCTTGACCATGTGACCATTCCTACAGCATTAACTGGACACCATGTAAAATGTACCCAACCTAGTCTGTATCTGGACACAGTACAGTCTGTTTCACCACTTGACCATTTCTACAGCATAAACTGGAAACTATACAAAATGTACCGATGCTAGCATCGTATTTGAACACTGTTGTCTATTTGACCATTTGTGACACAATAACTGGAAACTATACAAAATTTGCCTATTCTACCACTTCTACAAAGAGTAAAAATTCTGCCGCACGATTGATTACACGTAAACGACACACTGACATCACTCCTCTTCTGGAATCCCTCCATTGCTTGCCTGTCCAACAGTGTATCTCCTATAAAATCCTGTTACTGACTCACCGACCAGTCATAAACAGCCCTCAATACCTGCAAGAGCTCATCAACATTTACAAGCTATTTAGATATCGACTACACGCCTCTGAAACATTCCTCCTTTCACCGCCAGTATCCACAAGCAAAATGGGTGGTAGAGCCTTCTCCACTGTTGCACCGCAATTATGGAACACTTCAGAACTCAAAGCCACCAACAGTGAATCCACTTGTAATAGCCTGATGAAAACCCTTCTGTTCAGAACTGCTTACAATATTTCATCATTTTCCCATTTCCTCTTTTACCCCTACATAACTACACAGTGAGCAACTAGACAGATGGATACCAGGAGGTATATAAGTGCATCCCCTTTCCCTCTTTTACCCCTACATAACTACACAGTGAGCAACTAGACAGATGGATACCAGGAGGTATATAAGTGCATCCCCTTTCCCTCTTTTACCCCTACATAACTACACAGTGAGCAACTAGACAGATGGATACCAGGAGGTATATAAGTGCATCCCCTTTCCCTCTTTTACCCCTACATAACTACACAGTGAGCAACTAGACAGATGGATACCAGGAGGTATATAAGTGCATCCCCTTTCCCTCTTTTACCCCTACATAACTACACAGTGAGCAACTAGACAGATGGATACCAGGAGGTATATAAGTGCATCCCCTTTCCCTCTTTTACCCCTACATAACTACACAGTGAGCAACTAGACAGATGGATACCAGGAGGTATATAAGTGCATCCCCTTTCCCTCTTTTACCCCTACATAACTACACAGTGAGCAACTAGACAGATGGATACCAGGAGGTATATAAGTGCATCCCCTTTCCCTCTTTTACCCCTACATAACTACACAGTGAGCAACTAGACAGATGGATACCAGGAGGTATATAAGTGCATCCCCTTTCCCTCTTTTACCCCTACATAACTACACAGTGAGCAACTAGACAGATGGATACCAGGAGGTATATAAGTGCATCCCCTTTCCCTCTTTTACCCCTACATAACTACACAGTGAGCAACTAGACAGATGGATACCAGGAGGTATATAAGTGCATCCCCTTTCCCTCTTTTACCCCTACATAACTACACAGTGAGCAACTAGACAGATGGATACCAGGAGGTATATAAGTGCATCCCCTTTCCCTCTTTTACCCCTACATAACTACACAGTGAGCAACTAGACAGATGGATACCAGGAGGTATATAAGTGCATCCCCTTTCCCTCTTTTACCCCTACATAACTACACAGTGAGCAACTAGACAGATGGATACCAGGAGGTATATAAGTGCATCCCCTTTCCCTCTTTTACCCCTACATAACTACACAGTGAGCAACTAGACAGATGGATACCAGGAGGTATATAAGTGCATCCCCTTTCCCTCTTTTACCCCTACATAACTACACAGTGAGCAACTAGACAGATGGATACCAGGAGGTATATAAGTGCATCCCCTTTCCCTCTTTTACCCCTACATAACTACACAGTGAGCAACTAGACAGATGGATACCAGGAGGTATATAAGTGCATCCCCTTTCCCTCTTTTACCCCTACATAACTACACAGTGAGCAACTAGACAGATGGATACCAGGAGGTATATAAGTGCATCCCCTTTCCCTCTTTTACCCCTACATAACTACACAGTGAGCAACTAGACAGATGGATACCAGGAGGTATATAAGTGCATCCCCTTTCCCTCTTTTACCCCTACATAACTACACAGTGAGCAACTAGACAGATGGATACCAGGAGGTATATAAGTGCATCCCCTTTCCCTCTTTTACCCCTACATAACTACACAGTGAGCAACTAGACAGATGGATACCAGGAGGTATATAAGTGCATCCCCTTTCCCTCTTTTACCCCTACATAACTACACAGTGAGCAACTAGACAGATGGATACCAGGAGGTATATAAGTGCATCCCCTTTCCCTCTTTTACCCCTACATAACTACACAGTGAGCAACTAGACAGATGGATACCAGGAGGTATATAAGTGCATCCCCTTTCCCTCTTTTACCCCTACATAACTACACAGTGAGCAACTAGACAGATGGATACCAGGAGGTATATAAGTGCATCCCCTTTCCCTCTTTTACCCCTACATAACTACACAGTGAGCAACTAGACAGATGGATACCAGGAGGTATATAAGTGCATCCCCTTTCCCTCTTTTACCCCTACATAACTACACAGTGAGCAACTAGACAGATGGATACCAGGAGGTATATAAGTGCATCCCCTTTCCCTCTTTTACCCCTACATAACTACACAGTGAGCAACTAGACAGATGGATACCAGGAGGTATATAAGTGCATCCCCTTTCCCTCTTTTACCCCTACATAACTACACAGTGAGCAACTAGACAGATGGATACCAGGAGGTATATAAGTGCATCCCCTTTCCCTCTTTTACCCCTACATAACTACACAGTGAGCAACTAGACAGATGGATACCAGGAGGTATATAAGTGCATCCCCTTTCCCTCTTTTACCCCTACATAACTACACAGTGAGCAACTAGACAGATGGATACCAGGAGGTATATAAGTGCATCCCCTTTCCCTCTTTTACCCCTACATAACTACACAGTGAGCAACTAGACAGATGGATACCAGGAGGTATATAAGTGCATCCCCTTTTCCTCTTTTACCCCTACATAACTACACAGTGAGCAACTAGACAGATGGATACCAGGAGGTATATAAGTGCATCCCCTTTCCCTCTTTTACCCCTACATAACTACACAGTGAGCAACTAGACAGATGGATACCAGGAGGTATATAAGTGCATCCCCTTTCCCTCTTTTACCCCTACATAACTACACAGTGAGCAACTAGACAGATGGATACCAGGAGGTATATAAGTGCATCCCCTTTCCCTCTTTTACCCCTACATAACTACACAGTGAGCAACTAGACAGATGGATACCAGGAGGTATATAAGTGCATCCCCTTTCCCTCTTTTACCCCTACATAACTACACAGTGAGCAACTAGACAGATGGATACCAGGAGGTATATAAGTGCATCCCCTTTCCCTCTTTTACCCCTACATAACTACACAGTGAGCAACTAGACAGATGGATACCAGGAGGTATATAAGTGCATCCCCTTTCCCTCTTTTACCCCTACATAACTACACAGTGAGCAACTAGACAGATGGATACCAGGAGGTATATAAGTGCATCCCCTTTCCCTCTTTTACCCCTACATAACTACACAGTGAGCAACTAGACAGATGGATACCAGGAGGTATATAAGTGCATCCCCTTTCCCTCTTTTACCCCTACATAACTACACAGTGAGCAACTAGACAGATGGATACCAGGAGGTATATAAGTGCATCCCCTTTCCCTCTTTTACCCCTACATAACTACACAGTGAGCAACTAGACAGATGGATACCAGGAGGTATATAAGTGCATCCCCTTTCCCTCTTTTACCCCTACATAACTACACAGTGAGCAACTAGACAGATGGATACCAGGAGGTATATAAGTGCATCCCCTTTCCCTCTTTTACCCCTACATAACTACACAGTGAGCAACTAGACAGATGGATACCAGGAGGTATATAAGTGCATCCCCTTTCCCTCTTTTACCCCTACATAACTACACAGTGAGCAACTAGACAGATGGATACCAGGAGGTATATAAATGCATCCCCTTTCCCTCTTTTACCCCTACATAACTACACAGTGAGCAACTAGACAGATGTATACCAGGAGGTATATAAGTGCATCCCCTTTCCCTCTTTTACCCCTACATAACTACACAGTGAGCAACTAGACAGATGTATACCAGGAGGTATATAAGTGCATCCCCTTTCCCTCTTTTACCCCTACATAACTACACAGTGAGCAACTAGACAGATGGATACCAGGAGGTATATAAGTGCATCCCCTTTCCCTCTTTTACCCCTACATAACTACACAGTGAGCAACTAGACAGATGGATACCAGGAGGTAGTGTGCGTAATTATTATTATTTTTATTTTTATATACCAGTATTTAACTGGACAGTGTACAGTCTGTTTTACCACTTGACCCTTTCTAGAGAACTGACTGGAAGCCATGCAAAATCTGCCCATACTAGCAGGTATCTGGACACAGTATAGTCTCTTTGACCAGTTGACCATTTCTAAAGCATTAACTGGAAGCTATGCAAAATCTTCTCATGCCAGCATGTATCTGGACACTGCACAGTCTGTTTTACAACTGGACCATTTCTACAGCATTCACTGGACGCAATGTAAAATCTGCCCATGCTAGCATGTATCTGCACACTGTACAGTCTGTTCTACCACTTGACCAATCCTTAAGCATTAACTGGATGCTTGGCAAAATTTACCCACGCTGGCATGTATCTGGACATTAAATAGTCTACTTAGTCAGTGGGTCATTTCAACAGCACAATGTTTAGAGAATAACAATTTTTAGAGAATACTTTTTACAATGTTTAACCGTGAGCCAGAAGAAGCCAGTCTAAGTAAATTTAGACTTAGTATTATTCCTTACACTCCTATACTGAGTCTAACACATGAAAATCCACAAAAATCACAGATATTTGACCTTCAGTATATACACTCAAGGGCAAAAGAAACGATACCAAACTTATAAAAGTCGTAAGTGGTATTTGGACCTCTATAATATGAGAAATTATGGCTAAGAACATTCACCCAAATGCAACAAGGCTGGTGCAATGAAACAAGGATGCATGTGCAAAACAAGAAGCCCAAAAAATGAACTTATTCGCAATAGTCTAGTGCACGAGCATGCATGATACATGTGACTATATTCGGTATAAAAGCACATGAAAATGTTTGTCCACATCTACATTTTGCTATTTGCGACCACGCCGAGATTATCGACAGTAGCGAGAGAAAGGGCAATTGGCATGACCCAACTTGACGGTACTAACACTCACGTCGCAAGGATCTTCAGTTGAAGCCGACTTACAATAACCAGGCTAATGACCCGTTACAGACAGACAGGCAGAGGAGTGGCAGACCTCGGGTCACGAACCCAGCTGAAGATCGTTACCTGCGCACACTGCATTTGCGCAACCGATTTCTCACTGTGACGTCATCAGCAGCGACTGCCCTGGGTCATCGTATCAGCCGGAGGAATGTGTCCAGGAGACTTCTTCAGCATGGTATCCGAGCCTACCGATCCCACATTGGTGTAGCACTGAGGCGTCAACATCGACGTGAACGTGTGAGATGGGCACGTGTCGTTCAAGGTTGGCAGCACAGACAATGGGACAGAGTCTTATTTACAGACGAGAGCAGATACCTCCTGAACAGTCCTGATGGCAGGCAACGAGTGCATCGACGCAGAGGAGAGCGGATGGCATGTTGCAGCATGCAGGAGGTTGAGCCATTTGGAGGAGGCATTATGGTGTGGGGAGTGATATGTGGTAACAGAAAGACAGATCTGGTTGTTGTGGATAGGAATTTGAATGGGCAGCGTTATATCGACCAAGTCCTTCGTCCAGTTGTTCTACCCTTCCTGCAACAGAATCCAAGAACCGTCTTTCAACAGGACAACGCCCCATGTTACACAGCTCAACGTGTTCAAGGCTTTCTAAACGCTAACAACGTTGCTGTATTGCCATAGCCATTACGCTCTCCGGATGTTTCACACACTGAGCATTTGTGGGACCATCTTGGGAGACAGATTTGTGCCAGACAAGTCACAACAGTGAACAGGCAAACCCTCATCCAAGCTTTGAGGGAGGAATGGAACAGGATACCTCCTCACATGATCAGACGTCTGACCTCATCTGTTTGACGTCGTGTTAGAGTCTGTATTGATGCCAGTGGTGACCACACTCAATATTGACTCACATGCCTGTCTCTGTGTCACTGACATTGCGTTATCTCATAAAACTGTGTGATCGAATATAGGACATATAAATATCATGTGGTTTTATGCCACTATCTCTCACAATTATTGACCTCGTTTAATAAATTTGATGGTCCACACTCCTCACCTACTTGTCTTCAAATTACAACATTGATGTTCTGTTTAGATTTTGTCATCTTTGATTAATTGGCTTCAGTAATGTGGTATCGTTTCTTTTGCCCCTAAGTGTATGCAGTATCTAATTTACTTTCCAGAAGAAGTGTGCCATCGTCCTGGGGTTAACTGACATTTGCCATTGCAGGTGGGTCATAAGAAAAGACAAGGGAGATATTCACTCTGAAATTTTAATGAATTTGTCATGCAAAAAGCTGTTTAGCTGTATCAAATAAAGTGATAATTTAAATTGAATTGCTGCCTTTTCTTACTATGAATCATATTTTTCAATGCCATTTTCATTTGTCCCTTCAACCAATCAGGTGGACAGCAAGTTTATGGTCAGCGCTATAGACCTGGGAAATACACTGGTAGGAGACTTAACTCTTAATGCATAATGAAACACCAAGACTTGAATAAGCAACGTATTATAAACTGATTAAGGCATGGCATTAAATGTGGGGAAATTGTGTACAGCACTGCGGGGATTATGAATGCTGATTTATCACTTGGAATGGTGAAAATATGTTGTAAATATTAAACGGTTTCGAGAGGTATGTTGTTACAAAATAGATATGAGTCAAATTATTTTTACAGTGCACCAATCAGACCCACCAGGTTAAGGAATAGTGCATCATTTTTAACTATCATGCGCCAATGGCACAAGGGCGTGGTCTAAATCAGACCTTGTATAATCTGAGAGTTACTCATTGCATTTTTTAGACTAAGTTTGAATTGTTTCCATGGAATTCATGAAAATTATAAATGCCATATATGTGTAACCAGCAAAGTCACAATGTCATATATCTGCCAAGATCTGTTGAAAGATATGAAATGGTTGTGCTCTGGGAACAAAGCCCATCCCTCCATTTCCAAGTCCGAAACGTTTCCATGGAAACCGAGAAACTGATATATCACAAATACCTGTAGAATGCCAAAGGCACCACTTTGGGGTCTCCAACACATATCTACCATATCTGAGTTCTGCTCCGGAAACGAAACATACCTCTCAATTTTGAAACTATGTCTGAAACATTTCCATGGAAACCAAGAAAATAATATATCACAAAAACCTGTAAATACCAAAAGGCACCACTATAGGTTCAGACTGATATATCTACCATGTTTTGCAGAAAAATATTGAACGGTTTTTGAGTTCTGCTCCGGAAACGAAGAACATCCCTCCATTTTGAGACTATGTCCAAAATGTTTCCATGGAAACCAAGAAAACAAAATAAAAACCTGTACATAGCAAAAGGCACCACTTCAGACTCTGATTGATATATCTACCAAGTTTTGCACAAAAATATTGAACAGTTTTTTTAGTTCTGCTCCGGAAACGAAGCCCACCCCACCATAAGACTAACACCAAAATGTTCCATGAAAAAAAAAAAAAATATAAATGTCAAAATTATGTAAATTGCAAAAAGCACACCCACAGGCTGAGATTACTATATCTATCAAGTTTGGTCTAAAAATATTGAACGTTTTCTGAGTTATGCTCCAAAATGATTACGGACGGACGGACGGACGGACAGACGAATAGTCGACTATATCCCTCCGCATTACATGTCCGGGGGGATAAAAAGCTGTTTCCAGTGACTATTTACTCTCTGCTGTGGCATGCTCCATGTGCAATTGTAAGGAAAGTAGCATTCGGAATCATTTGGGTACAAACCTTTTCAAGGTAAAAGTTCAAAGTCTATGCATGAATGTCAACTTTCGCGATTTGGTAAGCTGTGTTCTGATTGCACAATCTCAAAGGTCACCTGACGCGACCTTCTACTAGGGGTTAATAAAGTCAGTGTATGAATGAAAAAGAATAATACCAAGATTACATTTATTTACATCAAGAAGAACCACACATTCAAAACCTGTAATGACGACCCACCAATGCTGGCATGTATCTGGTCATTACTTTGTCTACTTGCTGTCCAGGCTATTAGCAGGGACAGTCTCAAAACTGAAGCTAAACAAACCATCTTAAAGACCTCTGTATAACTTTAACCCCAACATCTACCACCTGGACAAAGTCTATTATACCACATGAACATTTCCAGATAAAGGCTTCAAACATCATACATTACACACAATGTGTGTAATCAAAATCTGTTCTGATAAACATGCATCTGGTCTCTCTGACCACTTGACCATTTCCAGAAAAAGCTTTTAACTACCAGATCTACCCGGAAGGCACCCTGTAATCAAAATCATACTAGAATGTTTCTGGCCTCTAGTTCACATGTCCACTTGACCATATCCAAGGAATACCATTAAAACAACACTACCAGACCTACCCCGTTAACACGCTGAAATGACAGCAGGGACTGTAAAAGGTGAAAGTGATTTCAGATGAAAATGGGCTGGAGGTCTGGGCATGCTGGCAAGCTGGCATGTATCTGGACTCTATACACAGTTTGTCTAACCATTTGATGGTTTCCATGAAATACCTTTAAACTCAAAGCTACCAGATCTGCCCTAAAGACACCCTGTAAGCTGTATCTAACCAACCAAGCATTTATCTGGCCTCACAACACAGTTTGTCTGACCATTTGACCATTTCCAAGGAATATCTGTAACCGAAAGCTCCCAGATCTACCCTGAAGACAGTAGTTTCATGTTGAGTTTCAGATTCCCACAAAAATTGGTGGATTATAGCTTCTTTCTTAATAACAACCGACACATAATGATAGGGGAAACCCTCTGCTACAAGGGGAATACAGCATTGCTGACACAAACTACTGCTTTTGGCCGCTGAAATGCATTTCTCATAGCATTCCTACTTCCTATGTTACAGTACAGCAGGTACGAATGCTACAAGAAAAGTTACGAGATTTTAGGCTTATGGGAGTTTTGTGAAACTGGGCCCAGATTGGTTTGGCATACACTGCTGTGTTGGTCACTTTTTCTAAACAGTTGGCATATAGGTTGGCATAATACTTTTTTCAGGATACTTGTCCTATATTACTGTGAAATATGAATTCAAAGACACATTTGTGATACTGCATAAATGAATTTTCTGAGAAATATTCTTGTACAGAAATTCAACAAGTCTATAGTAACACTAATTATTCTCCCTACTATATTTCAAAATCAGTTCCAATGCTCAGCTCCACTTTTGGGGATTCAGGAAATACAAATCTACTTTTATTGAATGACAACAAAGTTTTAGTGCTATAACCATATACTCTCAAATGACCAACCTGTGCACTACTAAAACATGAGACGTGACCAATCCGTATACACAACACCAAGGAGTGCCTCACAAGACCGACAATTTCAACAATTTAGAGCAAATCTGGTAACTCTGTATATGGCCCTATGATTGTTAGCAGTATTTCTCAAACTATAATAAACATTCCAAATAACAATATTCCTTTTTTTTCGCCAATGAAATTTGTGAGAATCATAGTGTGATTTGATGACTCTCTGAAAACCATGTGAACTTTGGGAATCTGCGAACTTACAAGAGCAATATAACAGAAACTAACCCAACATTGTATCTCTGAATTTAACCTTTACTTTAAATCATGTGATACACAAACATGGGAACTGTAAGCTGTAATGGAATATGACTACTTAAATTGATTTTAGTTTGTTGTTTATCAGCCTGGAAATAATCATGAAGGACCAGATAATCCAGTGATTGATATTATGACAGCAGCTGACATGTCCTACCATAACATTTACATATGACCAGCCGATACCTGACAACAGCAGGCAACCAATAACAAAGTCTGAAGAGATTCCAATGCAGAATAAATTATTCCCCAAGCAACCAATAATTGTCATACAAGGCATGACATCATGACTGGTTTTTATAATGCTGTTCACAGAATCACCTGGTTGGAGTCCTTCAAGTCAACTGCTGCCCCCAGGCTGTTGAAAGTTAATCTAGAATCACCCTTGGAACACATTACCATACAGACAACAGTGAAGCGGGTCTGTGCCCTGGCCGCAATTACAGGAAAGAAAACCAAGCATTCCTTCCAGTCACCTTCTGTGACCTGACTAAGACAAGGTATATGGCTGTAGGAAGTTAACATCAGTTAGCAGCAGACCTGTCAGCAAACTCACTTGGGTGAATCCACTTGGTCGCCTAAAAGCTCTGTAGGGGGATTGAGGAATGTTTGTCAGCTTAGGGCAAGATGCATTACCAGGGAGGGTGTCAGTCATCTGGGTGAGGGTGTATCTATATAGACAAATGGGGGTAAGGGGTTCAGTCATCTGCAGTAGGGTGTGTCACCTAGGTCACTCTTGATATAGACAGTCGGGGCTGAGCGGTGTTAGTCATCTACAGGAGGGTGTGTCACCTGGATCACTTTCCATATACATAACTGGAGTGAGTGAGTGAGTTTAGTTTTACAGCACACTCAGCAATATTCCAGCTATATGGCAGCAGTCTGTAAGTAATGGAGTCTGGACCAGACAATCCAGTGACCAACAACATGAGCATTGATCCGTGCAATTGGGAACCGATGACATGTGTCAACCAAGTCAGCGAGCCTGGCCACCCGATCCCGTTAGTCACCTCTTACGACATGCATAGTCACCTTTTATGGCAAGCATGGGTTGCTGAAGGCCTATTCTACCCTGGGACTATACACAACAAAGTGATAGGAATCAGTCATATAGAGGAGGGTGTCTCACCTGCGTAACTTTCCATATAGACAACAGTGGGTGCTGGGTTTCAGTCATCTGGGAAAGGATGTCTCACCTGTGTCATTTTCCATATAGACAACTGGGCATGAGGAGTGTCAGTCATATAGAGGAGAGCGTGTCACCTGGGTCTCTCACCACAGAGACAACTTTGGGTGAGGGGTGTCAATCATCTGTAGGAGGGTGTGTCAGAAACACTTTGGGGTGAGGGGTGTCAGTAATTGTGGGAAGGGTGTGCCACCTAGGTCACTCTCCATACAGACTACCAGTGAAGGAGTCAGTCATCTGGAAAAGGGTGTGTCACCTGGGAAACTTTCCATACAGACAACTAGGGTGAGAGACGTCAGTCATATGGGAGAGTATGTTTCACATGACTCACTCTCCACAAAGACAACTTTGGCTGAGGGATGTCAGTCATCTGGCCTAGGGTGTGTCACCTGGGTCACTCTCCATATAGACAACTTGGGAGTCAGTCATCTGGGGGAGGGTGTTCTTCCTGAATAACTTTCCATATGGACAACTGGGGGCGAGGACTGTGACTCATCTGGAGGAGGGTGTTTCACCTGGGTCACTTTCCATATAGACAACTGGAGTGGTGTCAGCCATCTAGGGAGGGTGTGCCACCTGGGTCACTCTCCATACAGACTACCAGTGAGGAGTTTTAGTCATCTGAGAGAGGGTGTGTCACCTGGCTCTCACTTTAAATAGAGAACAGAAGATGTCTGTCATCTGGAGGAGGGTGTGTCACCTGGGTCTCTCTTTAAATAGAGAACAGCTAGCTTGCATCTGGCCTTTGTACACAGTCTGTGTCATGACCTCTAGAGAATATCTTTAGCCAGGAGCTACACAAACCACCCTGAAGACACCCTGCAAATATGACTCTACCCCAGCTATCATATATGTGGTCTCTATTCACACTCTACGCCCATGAATTCCAGAGAATAACTTTAGGCTGAGCTAGTCAACAGTCTACATCATGACTTCCAGAGAGTACCTTAACCTGAAGATACACAAACCACCCTGAAGACACCCTGTAATTTCAGTCTACCCCAGCCAGGATGGATCTGGCCTCTATAAATACTTTACTTCATGACTTCCAGAAAATAAGTTTCAACTGAGCCACAGAGACCACCCTGAACAAACACAGTAATCTACTTTTACCCCAGCTACACAAATCACCTTGAACACACCCAATAATCTAAAACTAAAAACTCTTGCATATCTCTTGACGACATACCTAGTCTACTTGGTGACGTCCAAAGAACACCCTTTTAACCTGGAGTTACACACTCCATCCTGGAGACACCCTGTAATCTGAATCTACCCCAGCTGGCATGTATCTGGATCCTATTAACACTCTACTTGATGATACACAGAGAATGCCTTTCACCTGGAGGTACACAAACCAACATGAAGACAACCTACCCAGCTAGCATGTATCTGCCCCCAGTACACAGTCATGAGAATAAAATTAACCTGGAGCAACATCAACCACCCTGAACAAAAGATGCCATCTTAATTTAAACACGCTAACCTGTATCTGGAATCTATACATGGTCTACTTGATGACTTCCAGAGAATACCTTTAACCTAAAGTTACACAAACCACCTTGAAGACATGGTACCACCTGAATCTACTCCAGCATGTATCTGGCCTCTACATTTACTTCATGACTTTCAGAGAATATGTTTTACTTGAGCTACACAAACCACCCTGAAGACAAGGCGTCATCTGAATCTACCTAGGATGTATCTACCTTCCATACAGTCTACTTGATGACTTTCAGCCAATAAAATTAGCCTGAAGCTATACTATTTACCCTGAAGACACCCTTTAATCTAAATCTATCACAGCCAGTAGTATAGGGAATAGGGGTTTTGGCTCACTTTCAAGAAATGTCTCTACAAAGCCTTATTTACTAAATAAGGCTTTGGTTGGGACCTTAGATCTTGCTACTATTACCCCTACTACAAAAAGGTTGGGTGTCTATGAAACAGTTTACTGTGTATTGGTTGGAGGTAACACTGTGCCGTACGGTACGATCAATAATTCTTCTCTTACAAACCCCCTACCCGGCCCATCCCTTAAGTAGTACAAGTTAGGTTCGTCGGCTTTCATATCCACTTTATCTATGTTGTAAGTTTTGACTGACCATATAGGATCGGTGGCCCGCTTACGGCTATCGCCCTCGTGTTCCCCCGGCTGGTATAGATACCTCACTAGGGCCCTATCTGGTATCTGTTTCTCCTTCCCACGCAATGGAGCGGCCGACTCTGCAACTATTGATTTTAGTTTGATAGCGTCTGCCGGTTTCTTACCGGTGAGACGGGTGACTTCATGGTTGATTGCCGACACCACCTTGGGTAACCTCGTGACCCATTCAGTCGATCGTTTTCCAGGGGTGGTCATCTCCCTAGCATACTGATAGCCGAACAAGCGCTCAGCCAAAGTCCTATTAAATCTCTCAACTATGGCTTGGCTGCGATGGGCTCCGGCCGTGCCACGCCTGACCTTTGTATCGTGTTTGGCTAGCAGTTGTGACACGGCACCCATGAACTCCCGTCCGGGGTCAACTTGCAGCTCTGTTGGCCACGTCAGCGGGCTGCGTTTGTATATGCGTTCAAATCCTCTGGCTACCTGGGCCGAATCTTTCGTGGTCAAGGGTTCGGCTTCCTTGTAACGACTGGCTACGTCCACTACGGTTAAGGCATACTTGTACCTCTTGTCGTGGGGTAGGAACAGTAGGTCTGCCTGGTGAACGCTATTAGGTATGTTAATACCGAACCTCCTTCTAGGCACGTAGCGTGGTGCCGGCAAATAGATCTGCCACAGGGCTTGTTTTTCAAGCCACGCTTTGGCTTCCTCCGGGGGTACTCGCGCTATTTTAGCTAGCTTATCTACTGCGCTAGCTCCTTTCCAGTACCCACGCGGGCTGTAGTAAATAGCCTCAAATTTTTTCATGTCCATACGCGTATGTGTTTATCCCATCAATAGCTATCCAACGTTTCGTGTCCATAGGCGACAGGGACGTCTTGTTTATATAGTCAGTCCGTATATCTTATGTCCATCACTTCTAAGTGTGTTCATTTTATGTCTAAAGGTACGGGTCTTGAACAGGGCTTCCTTGAATCTGGCGTGTTTGATGTGTTGTTTCACCACATACTTCTTAACCCCCTTAGCCTTCCGGATCTCACTATTGTCGGCTTTCAGTATGGAGTACATCTTAGGTCTCAAACCTATGTACTCGGCTATGGGCGTGCCAGCACACTCGTCCTTCATCTTACCTAGGACCTTTTTATTTACCGTACTGTGTAGGGCATGGGTCTTAGGGTAGTCGCTGGTGTCGTATAAATCGAGGTGTTTTTTCATGTCCTCGTACACGTCCTCGGTTCGAATCTCCATCAGCAGGGAATCCGTGTCAGTGTACAGCACTTCACACCTGTCACCGTACTGTTTCTTGAGCTCGTTGTAGTAAAAGTCGTACATCAGGTGTTTGGATAAATCGAGGATACTCATCCCCACGTAAACAGGCCGGTTGAATTTTATGTGGCTTTTCTTCATGTGTAGGGCAACCAGGATGTCTGTGAATATCTTACTACGGTTGAATGCCGGACTGGCTATCAATCTCCTGAGCTTGTCTTCCTCACTCGACCGAACCAGCTTCACGGTCACGCGTTTCCTCAGGTTCTCCATAGTCTTACCAAACACCGAGTTGTTCATGAGCTTGTAGAGATTTTTCTCAAAATCACTGGTGGCTTTTTTTCGTAGGTCTGTATTCATTCTGATGTAGGGCTCCATCCATGGGCTCTGGTCGAACATGAGCACCCTGTGTATTTTGGTCAGCCTCATACCCAACGACAGGTACAGCTGTAGGTTGCGATAGTGAACGATGTACTTGGTCTTATTCATTAAGTTAGGCACGAGTTTTTCAACGTCTGTCACACGCCCACCTAACAAGTTATGTTGGTACTCAGACATCCAGTCTGGGTTAACCCTCATACGTTCGGGGGCCAGGGGGTAGCTGTTGTGTGATGTGTGTAATTCCTTGGTATACTCTAAGTCAACCTCGAGGATATACCCTTTGTTCGAATCTGGTGCAACCCCCATAACATCAACGTGGGGTACCCATTCGAATCCCCCTGTAGGTAGATACTGGCTCATGGCCCAGCCGTACAGGTTGTTTGCGTCGAGGTAGAGAATGTGATTGGTTGGCTTGTTAGGATCGTAACCTTTCACGTATTGATTATTTGCTTTCGCGTATCGTTTGGATGCCATGGAAATCCCACCTCGCAAGCCTTTCTCAATGAATAGGTGCATGTCGTAATCTGTGAGCAATTCCAAATTAACTCCGGTCTTTTTAAGCAAGGCGTCCCACGACAGACCTGGGCTGGTGTAATACCATGCGGGGTCGAGTTTATACTGCTTGAAACATGTCCTCCTAAACGTCTCAAACACGTCGGCTAACAGCAGTACATCTGTCCTCAAGTACAGGTCGTGATAATCACCCAGGTTCTTACAACCCAGTTTATTCCATACGTTAGTCGCGTGCGAGTAATCATCTCGTGAGACGGACGCCTCATTCAGCTTGCTATAAAAGCAGTCAATAGGGGGTAGTCTGGTCTCGGTGAACTTGGCCCAACTATCCATGTACTCATAGGGGTACACACCCTTCCTCATAAGCAGGGGTCTAGTCTCGGCGTCTGTGTATCGATCGGTGATAGGGAAGGTATTGTTGGCCTTGACCAGACTGTCGAGTGATGACAGGAGGAACTGAAACGAGTCAATGAACCTAAGTCCGTTTAAGCTGAAGGAGATGTATCTCTCCATGTTGTTGGGGATGCACGTTATATTACCATCGATTTTCGCGATGGCCTGCATGATCAAGTGTGAGTCGTACCCTCTCAAGTTGTGAAAGACAACGGGGATGTTTATTGTCTTAGGGTTGATTTTAAGCTTGAGGTTGCACGCGTTGTGAGCGGCGCCTCTATACTTACCAGTTATGTGGCAGTGATCTCTCACCGAATCACCGTTAAGTGGTGAGTCACACACGTGACAGTTAGTGCTACTAGCGTGAGCTAGCCTGTCGACTCGGGTCATACGCATGGCAGCGATTTTATACAATGCATTCCTAATAATTTTTTCTTCCTCCTGCAAACACTTTAGAAACCTTTCAGCCGCGTCAGGCCCCCTATATACTACCGGAGCTTTCGTTTCCCCGTCACAACGGACGACAATGTATCCAAACGAACAGGCTTTATGCTCTTGTGTCTTGTGGGTGAAGCTACCACTGGGAGCCTCGCCGGCGGCACCACTGGGGGGTGTGGGGGTATCCCCCACAACTAAGGCTTCGAAGTCGGCGTATATGATATAAGGCACAGACATTTGGTTCTTGTGGTTACAGAATTTTAGGATATTATCACCTTCCTTAGGCATGTCGACTCGTATGGCCGTCTGCCCCACACCTTGACAATCATCCCGGTGGGATTCTAATAAATCAGCTCGGGTGAAGCCATGTAGACATCGTTCACAGAAGTGGGTCTTTCCTTTGTATGCTGATTGGTCATACAACAGCCTGCTAAAGTGTTTTATCCATGTGTAGTGATACTTGTCACCTCGCTGGATCATGAATATATTGATAACTTGGCGATCCTTCACCGGGCTGACCCTGTGTACTATTGTTGTGTTACCTTCGTGCCCAAAGACATTTATAGCCAGATTATTCTGTTTTTCTACTTTAGTGATCTGGGATATGGGGGTGGGTTCATCTATACCATCCCAATTGAGCCCATCATCTTGGGGATAGCTAGAAAGCCTATCTGAATTAGCGCCAGCTGGAAATAAGGCTGACCTGATAGCTAACCTCAGGCAATCGTTTCCTCTATTCTTAACGTTTACTATGGCATGTTTGTTCCTATAGTAGGGAGGCAAGGCTAGGTATGACCCGCCTCTGAACGGCACGTAGTTAGCTATGTCTAGATAGACATTATCGATTTTATCTACAGCCCACCCGGACCCCAAGTGTGTGTAGCGTTCTAGGTATTCTCGTATCTGCTGAAAACTGGTATCGATTGATGCGTCAATGGTCTCTGTATGTGTGGCGACCTCTTGTTGACCTCGGAAGTAAGGCTGAACATACTCAGTGGTACTCCCAACCTGCTTATCGAGCGACATTTTCACTGTGATCTGAAACTTGATACTTCCTAGGTTATTTAGTTCCTGGTTGACCTTATCAGCTATCAGAGGCTTGATATCTGTAATGTCTATGTTTCTATCAACGTGCATGCGCCAACCTCTCAAATAGTTGCCTACAGCGCGCTCAGTGCGCACGAACTGTAGGTCAATAGCTCTATTCTGTCGTAATAATTCTATAAGCTGTGGTTTTCTCATACGGGAATACCCGCCTAAACCCAAATCCTGTGCCTCGGCTTTCAGTTGTTTTACAGTGGGAGGTTTTGCTACGGGGGCATGTGATAACAATGCGGTTAACCCGGCTCTCCCCAGGTTTGAATAACCCGTGTATCCAAGCTGTTTTGCTTGAGCTTTTAATTGTTTTACTGAAGGAGGGGCTTCTAAACCTAGTAATCTCAACAATGCTGACTTCCGCATTCGAGAATACCCGATCACACCTCTCTGTTTTGCGACCCTCTTCAGCCCGCGTACAGTAGACATAGTGTTTACACCTAAGAGAACCAATGTCTAATTGCTTCACAGTAAAGGGAGATAACCCTTTCACGCACTGGAGTCTATCTTGAGCAGTCGCCTACGTTCTTTTATGTAGCCTTTTTTATTCTCGTAGATGAGTTGATGTCTGACTACGTTCGCTCCGTGAGCTTTACATAGACAGTAGTGTCCTTTAACCCCGATACCACACACAGAACACGTGTAGTTAGGACTTCCCATATGGAAACAACAGAACCCCTGATTCCTGCATTTCCTACCACAGGCCTCGGTCTTCCCCATAAGTATGTATTCGCATCGGTATGGAGCGGGTCTCATGTTTACTTATATAGGTATTTTAATTTAATTGCTTCGCAACCAACGCAGTAGCTGCTATACCCAACACTATGAAGCCCAGTTCACGATTCATTTGTCCCTTGGATGGTGTGTAGTACTGAGCGAGTGTGGGTTTATTGAGCGGTTCCAATTGTTTACCAGTTAGTAGGTAGTATTCTTTCATTGCTTCATCAACATCGTTGAATGTTTGAACGGCATGGTTTTCACGCTGGAGTTGTTCATTAATAAAATCGATCCTCTGGAGGCGTTTTTTAGCGTACTCAGCCTGTGGCCTTTGTAATTTCTCAGTAGCGAGATCGTGCCGCTTCCTTTCTTCCTGTATTTCAGCCGCGTGATCATCTCGTAGTTTCGAGAAGAGGAAATTACTCCCGGAAAATGCCAGGGCATTCACTAACGCCCCACCGACCATCATAGCTATCGTGGCCATCCCTATATTTATTTCATTATATTATCAGGTATTATTCCTTGTTTTACTAGGATGTCTTTTGTGGCCATCGCCATACCAAGGTTCATTATGAGCATACCCATATCCTGCAGGTTGAAATCTAGCTTGATAGTTGGTTGTTTAAGCACCATTTTAGTCAACCGAGCGTACCCTACGGCTAGACTGGCGACCACTGTGGCGTGGTATGCGTCGTTGACGAACGTTTTCCCCTCAGACATTATGTATATGATATAAAATATTAAAATTATAACATGATATGCGGGTCGACTGTGGGGGTGGGGGGCTCACTGTTGGGTGGTTGATCACTGTGGGAGGGTACCCCCACGTATAACCACGAGATAGCTAAGGCAGCAGTTACACCTACAGCCAACAACAGTCGGGGGTCACTTTATGTTGGTTACACCACCGTTTTTTACCGGCAGCTACTCTCTTAGGATTCTTCTGTCTGGTTACTGTTGGGGGTACCTCCACTGAAGGGGTCACTTCCCTCACCTCGGGAGGGGTTTCCCTCACTGGTTCCTGTGTCACTTCCGTCACCTCGGGAGCAGCATCCATCTATACTATTATTATTATTCTTTCTCTCAAATTGACAATGTTTTGCCGTGATAATCGCCAACAACAATCGCCACTGGAGCCAACAACATACCATATTTGTGGTACAGCCCGCAGCTGATAGAGCTCACGGCGTGTTCGATAAAAGGGTCTTTCTCGAGGTCCTCCCACAGGTAAAGTCGGCGCTCTGGTGGAATGGGAAGGAAGTGTGATACAATACCGGTGTATATCTGGGTCATAGCCGATCCTATTGTCTTTGTCATTTCTGCTCCGAGCCGGGACTCGTATCTACCGTACAGCTTATCGATTTCTTCGGCTGACATTTTGTGAATTTTATCCGGAGTGTAGTCTCCAAAGTAATGTTTGGCTTTGCCGCCAACAGCCAACGCCACCAGTTTCTCTCGCTTGGGGGAATCCCCCACAGTGGGGGTACCCCCCAACTGTTCGAGCAATTCCTCACACTCCATCTTATAATATAACAAGTAAGATTTAGTTTTAACTATATAATACCCGATGCAGACAAAACACAGAGAAATGAAAGTTAAGTTGCACACGACAAACACTTCAAATATCATAGCTATGCTTAGCATTTGCTTAGCTTTAGCTTAGCTTTGCTTAGCTTTGCTTAGCTTTGCTTAGCATACTATATATGCTACTGGTTGGTCGGTCTTTAGCACGAGCTTAGCGTGTTTAGTTTCAGCGAGCTGTTTCTTCACCCGTTCCCGTTCTAATTTGCTCATCACATCGTTCTCTCTCAAACACTCCTCGAACGAATCCCTGTCCTTGCAGTGAAATAAGGCCACCCATCGCGTCTGCTCCCTGAGGTCTTTCAACACCGAGTTGAACTTCTGCGTTAGCACGCAGACGCTGTGATTTGCATGCCGGCCGGAGAAGGCCAGGTACGAAAGCATGTCTCTCTTTTTTGTTATCTCGCGATTAGCGCTGCAGTCGTCCAGTATGAACAGCATCGGTTCCCCTTTAAATTTCTCGTGAAGAGCTTTCAACCAGTCCTGCAGGCGTGTTCCAGGGTCGATTTTGTGTACGTCCGGGTCCGTCATCACCCAAGGTCGCGCGTACGTTTTATTCATGCTCAGAGTAGGGCACATGATAACGATGTTATCGAACACATCCTTGTAGTAACCCTCCAACATATCCAACACGAAAACGGTCTTCCCACAGCCAGTCTGCCCGCACACTATGGCGCAGTGTGGGTCAGTGGGTAGTTGTGGGTACCCCCGGGGGGTGTGGGGGTCTCCCCCATCAGTAGATGGCTTGCACGAATCTCCCATTGTCTATATTAAGTTGCGCGTCCATAATAACGTACAGATATAATTTCAACTTACCAGCGGGTTGAGCCTTCTTAGTAATCTGGATGGTTATCCCTTCGCTACCGTTATCTATACGGCGCCCGCTGCCGTGCAGTTTATCATCATCCGTGGATCGCATGTCCAACCATAGGGCGTACTTGGTGGTCAGGTATTCACCGATCTGCACGGAGCCGAGGTCCAGGTCCTTTGTTATATAATCCCCCACTGGTAGCTTTTTTATCTCATCCCACTGCTGGTGTGGTCTCATACCATGACTGAACAGCTGGTTGGGCACGCCCTCGATGGTCACTTCCACCTTTTCAATCTCGGGGTTGAAAAACTTCTCGCTGTCCCTCCGGAATGGATCGTAATACTCCACGGGGACGACCAGGATACCTTTCATCGATCGTGCCGGCACGTTCAGGTTGATATTCCACACAGTGTCGCTCTTATCTCGCACGACTGATCTATGCCTCAGTACGCGATCGTACAGGATAGCCATCTTCCCAGAGTACTGGCTTCGAACCTGCCTGGCCAGCTCTGGGCTAGTGACCATGTCGAACTCCAGAGAGATGTTGTCTATGGCATAACTGGCCTCATCACCGTTCGGCGTACGCACTACTTTGCTATAGTCGTTAAACGTGAGCTCGTATTCGAGCCTATCACCCAGCGCGGCCTGGTAAAACGGCGCGTGTCCCGTGAGCAACTCGAAGTCGAGCGGCACGCAGAATCGATTCCCGTATGCTCGAGCGATGGCCTTTTCACCGTCCGATAGCTTGTCTAGCTGGTCTGGCGTGAAGGCATACCCTATGCGCGCCCGGGTTGATTTGCTGATACCCTGGTACACATCATTGACTCGTTCTCCCTCGCTTTTCCAGAGATCCCTGTAGCAGTGAAATACGTCGCTGTCGTCGATACTCAGCACCTCGTTACCGCTGATCTTGACGGTAGTTTTCTTGATGATAGCTCGACCCACGTTACGCACTAGCTCGCGTTTGTCGTTGTCGGAGGTCAACGTGATATTGAACGCCAGTCGAACAGTGCCTGGTACAATGAGGTCATTCTCACCAAGGTTTGGAAATCTAACCAGCAGAGTTTGATTCTGGTCTATCTTGCTGGGATTATTGGTGATGGTCACCGACTGACGCACGGCTCTGGCTCCTAATGGCTCTCTCAATCTTCTGAAAGGATCTAATTTTCTACCGTACATTGTTATATAAATGAAATATATTTTTAATACTAATGGATGAAGACATACCTATGGATGATATGTGGGACGATAGTGCCCAGGCATTCAATGATGACCAGGAGACCTCATTCTCGCAAAGTGACGAGCTCCTTAAGGGCGCCGTCGATGATTATTACAACGCAGTTGAAAATAAATCCAAACTCAAACCGTTGGGAAGGAACTATTCCGATTTTACCCTCAGCAATGGCACGCTGCGTTTGAAGTCTCGCCCGGAGATCGATCTCATGAATAAACGCACTAGAGAACCGCTTGCCTAAATCAACATTGGGCAGTAAACATGGGAATGACTTTATCCGCGATGAACTAGGCTTCACAGATTACGGTGGCGCGCGACCTAAGCAGTATCCTCCGAAGTTAGTTCAAGGTCTGGAAGGCATCAGGGACGCCACATCAGATCAAAACATGACTTATGATATTAAAAAGGTGTTGGCCGACTACGAGAACGAGCCCTTCCCGGGGCTCGAATTTACCGTTCGGGAACTGAGGGGGCTGGACCTGTTGATGCAAACCATTCGTGGTCAGCTCTGGAAGAGCACGGCCAAAATGAGTGAGATAGACGACCACATCGCCTATGAAAAGAAAAAACTCGGTGAAACTGAGGACGAGTCTATGAAAGCCATCATCGAGGAACGAATACGTAATTTGGAAGATGAAAGGCAGACCTGGTTGGAGACAGCGTCCGGCTACAAAGAAAAGCTTAGATCCCAGGTCAGCCGTGTGCGGGAAACCATCAATCAAGTCCTCCACCGAGACACCACGTTAGCAGACAGGATTCGGATATTATTCCGGGAGCAAGGGATCACCATCGCCAGTATTCTGACTGCATTGGGTTTCATCATATCAACCCTGGTGGTGTCACTGGTGGGAGGAACCCCTGTGGGGCCTGCCGGCGGCGGGGGAACTCCAAGTGGCGGTGGGGGTGTTAAAGACTGGATAAAAAAACTCGGGGAAGGCCTAGCTAAACTGGCTGGTAAAGCCGCCGAAGCCCTTCCCGGCATCCTGGGTAGCATCGTCTCGTGGTTGTTGGGCGCTCTGTCTAAAACTGCCATGTGGCTCAGTCAAAACCTGTGGGCAGCCATCGTCGCCGTGGCGGGTCTGGTGTACGTAGCGGCTAAGAAATCTTTAACCAAATAAGTCCCAAAGTTACCCCACCAACCACTAGGGCTGTTTTATTATCAATATGCTGCTGATAGGGGGGTACCCCCACATGTATATGGGTGTGTGTGGGGGGTACATGAACTTTAGACTCCGGGGGTGGCGCCACTATACCCTTTTCACGTGGTGGGATGTGTGGGATATAGGGGGTGTTAACGGGGTTGATACCCAACTTTTGGTCCGCCGTGGCTATGACTATTTTGTTGTTATAACCCACCACTTTTTTTATTCTCAGTTGCATATCACTCGGAGCCATGTACAACCCCACGCGTAAGCAGTTCCCTTACCGAGGATGTTGGAACGCGTCATCGACTGCGCACCCAACAGCGCCCACACGTACGTTCGAATCGAGTCGTTCAAGCGTATTGTACCAGCACGAGTGAATCCTTTCGATGTTTTTGAGATCATTTTAGTCCAGGCTGTGGCTGCATCAGGATTGGTTTGCTTTATACAGCTGACATGGATCTTTTCATTCGTTGTGGGGCCTGTAAATGTATGACGGTTTGGGTTGTATGAACCATCTTTAGAACCGGCATAATATGTTCCGGACCTGTAGAAGTACACGAGAACTATACCGAGACCATGGTTCACACCAGGAAGGCGAAAGTCTTTATTCGTTGGAATCTCAAACTCCCCACAAATACGTTCATAAGCGCGTCTATCATAGCCGTTATTCGTCATACTCCACCCTATATCTTGGGGAAGAGGAGCCTTTATTTCCTTTAATATTCGTCTCGTTTGATAATAAATATGAAACAAAATAACCGCCTTACTCAGTTCGTCTATACCGTAGTCTAGTGTCACACCCGACCCTGTCGTCGCACACCACACAGCAAAGTTGAGTTGGTTCTGCCAAAACTGCATTGGGTTTTGATTCCAGTTTACCACCGCCTGCGCGTTATTAACGGACACGACATATTTTTCAAAGATATTAATAAAGGTTGTTTTAAACCCCGTACCATCTGCATTCACCACGATTTTCAAGTGTGCTAAATCCATATTATAATATATAATTCATATATTATAACATGTACATAACACTTCCAGGAATAACGAGCGGTGAGGCCGTTCAGCTGACGCACGCGATCGATAACACGTCAGGTCAACTCGAAGTCGCACTCTGCGATATCACCTACCTACCGCAATGGACTAACATCAACGTCAGCAACAATAGGCTGTTCGTCAGTGGAACTCGCAGTCAGATAACTGACGGCTACTATAGCGTGTGCTCTCTAAACGACGAGGTCTTCAAACCCCTGGGAGCCGAACTCAAGATGAACGACTCAAACGGCACAGTGGTGTTAATCAACAACGGAAGAACCTCCTTGAGGCTCGGCCGACCATTAGCTAGGATACTCGGTATGTCTCCTGACGAGATAAAACCAACAACAACCGTCACAGGTACGAAGTTACCCGACCTAGTACCGTACCGAGAGCTGTACATTCATCTCGGTCAGGTGAGCACAACGTATAACATTCAAGGAGGTCACCCTTCCACTATACTGAGAGCAGTGCCGGTGAAAACTGAGAAATACAACGACGGTAGAACTGAGTCGTTTTCACCACGGCAGTATAAGAGATTAACCCAGGGCAACATACCTGAGCTGACAATATCGGTGTTAGATATAAATCATAATCCTGTAAATATAGGATACCTCAGCTTAACGCTTCATGTAAAATGACCAGCGCACAAGGGCCCGGAGTGAAAAAATGCGTTAATATCGGGATCTCCGACCTCGGAGACACGCGCGGTTTCGATGCTCCCGGAGTAGATGGTAAATCGTACGCCTTGCAACTGAAAAACAACATTTACAAACGCGTTGAAATCCCCTCCGGTGGAACCCTAAGTGATATGATAGATACCACAAGAGCAACAGTCAACACTAAGTACGCCCTTGTCAACACCGGTGATAATAATTGGATAATATACCCATCGTTCGGTGGTAAACTGTTCGACTTAGACGATGTTGAGAGCACTACCGTCGTCCAAAACAAACCATATATGCTCGTCTTCACCGAAGATAACAAGTGGGTGTTGTTACCCGATAACGACGACTGGTTTCTCAATATTAGACTCGTCTCCCCTTACGTGTTTACGGATAACAAAGACAACCACCTAAACAAAGTTGTGAACAATGGAACCCTGCTCGTGGCTTATGTCCCAACTCAGAGACGTAGCGTAGTCGTCAGCCCAGTCAACACTATGGCAGCCCACATGCTATCGAGTAAACCGGCCATACAAAACGTGACATTGCAGTTGGTGTCTGAATTCGAAGGCGTGGTCAAGATACTAGAGAGTCTACCGGCAAACTCAACACTGATCATCAAAGTCTACCTAGGGGAACCATCGGGGAATGATGTCGAGATCGTGAAGGGGATCAAACTCGGGTGGGTGAAACGACACCAGTATCAAGTTTGCAACGTTTACGTGCGGGTGGGTGTCGGCTCCAACACCAGTCTGCAGGGGGTCAACGTGATCGTGGAAAACAAGATATCACTAATCAATATCTTCCTGCCTGACAACATACACTTCATGGGTATGAAGTTAACCCCTGAATTATTATCAGAAAACCAGTTGGAAATTATATCGTAATAGTATAATAATGACCAGTCATCATCCCAACACTACGCTTAACGACTTAGGAGATACGGAGGGATTCGATCAGCCTGGTGAGGAAGACACCTTATATATCCTGCACTTCAAAGACAACGTGTACAGACGGGTGTCGTTATCAGATTTAAAAGAGCCCAAATGGCTGATCAACTTAACACTCGCCTCACCTTATATCACATTAAAAGAGGAGGGGGTAGGATTGGGGGTTGTCTCTAAGATTAGGAATAACGGTATCTGGCCCGGGGATTTCATTCTGGAGCATAACGTGAATAAAGTAGCCACGATAGATTTTAGGGAAGAAAAAATTTTATTAAGCACTGGAACAGTAGATCATAAATTAACATTTAACAGTAATCTTTATCCCCAGAGGGTTTTTGATAGAACATCCTACTCCTACACAATCATCATAGAAGTCTTCTTTATGTATTTTGACAATGAAAACTCCTCGAAAGGACAACAAATTTTACCCGGGTTGGTAATACATTGGTATACCGAACACGTAGGTCAATATTGCCGTATTGTTATACAACGGGATACCCCCACGGGTCCTATAAACCGTGTAATAAGCCTCCGTGGGGTTTTTATTACAACAGAAAAGTCTATTGGTCTCTCACATCTTAGCATTAGTTATAATCTATCCCTTGTAGGTTTCAAATACATTGATAGGTTTTTAACTGAAACCCAATTAAAATATATTTCAAAATATACATTATAGGATGGGTCTGTACCCAGTCGTAGAGAAAGTAGCGAAGACGCTGGAAACCGTAGATGGGTTCCGCTTGAGGCAGTTATGTGATGTGAAACGTCAACTAGAACAAGACCGTGACACGCGGAAAGCACTATGTAAAAAGTATAATAGAGCTTTCAATATCGTGGACGGGGCTGACACTACCCTTATGGCAACCAGCATGGGACTAGGGGCGGCAGGTGTTGGATTGTTGGCTACCATCGTGGCTGCACCTATAGTGCTAGGTATTGAAATAACAGCTGGGGTGGCAGGGTTGGCAGGGTTGGCGCTTAAGTTAGTATCACGCAGGCTTAATCGTAAGGCATTGAAACACGACGAGATCAGGGTTCTGGCCGAAGCAAAGCTGAACACAGTGAGTGAGCGAATTTCCACGGCACTCTCTGACAGTAAGATCTCAGAAGAGGAGTTTCGTTCAATCCTCTCTGAACTCAAAAAATATAACGGAATGAAACAAGATATTCGATCCAAGTCTCGTAAGTCTGCTATCAGCGAGGACGAGAAAAAAAAGTACATAGAACAGGGGATACAAAAAGCCCAGCAAGCCTTTATTATGAACACCAAAGAGATCGTAGGCGGTTCACGTTAAACTGTTTCATCGATATAAACATGACATAGGCACAAACGTTAAGTAGTAGGGGAACACGAGGGCGATAGCCGTAAGCGGGCCACCGATCCTATATGGTCAGTCAAAACTTACAACATAGATAAAGTGGATATGAAAGCCGACGAACCTAACTTGTACTACTTAAGGGATGGGCCGGGTAGGGGGTTTGTAAGAGAAGAATTATTGATCGTACCGTACGGCACAGTGTTACCTCCAACCAATACACGGTAAACTGTTTCATAGACACCCAACCTTTTTGTAGTAGGGGTAATAGTAGCAAGATCTAAGGTCCCAACCAAAGCCTTATTTAGTAAATAAGGCTTTGTAGAGACATTTCTTGAAAGTGAGCCAAAACCCCTATTCCCTATACTACTCAGCCAGCACGCATCTGGCCTGACTCCACCCTGAAGACACCCTGAAAATCTTAATCTACCCCAGTTAGCATCTATCTGACCTATATATATATACTCTACTTCATGGCTTCCAGATAAAATGTTTAAACTAAGCTACACAAACCACCCTGAGACCACCCTGAGGACAACCTGTAATCTGAACCTACCCAAGCTAGCATGTATATGGCATCTATCCACAGTCACGTTCATCATTTCCAGAGAATACCTTTAAACTGGAGGTACACAAACCACCCTGAGGACACCCTGTAATCTGAACCTACCCAAGCTAGCATGTATATGGCATCTATCCACAGTCACGTTAATGATTTCTAGAGAATACCTTTAAACTGGAGGTACACAAAGCACCCTCAGGACACCCTGCAATCTAACTCTATCCCAGCCAGCATGCATCTAACCTCTACACGCAATCTACTTGATGACTTCTAGAAAATACCATTAACCTGAAGCTATACACCCCTCCATAAAGACAACGTGAAAATCTGAATCTACCCCAGTTAGCATGTATCTGGCCTCTATACATACTTTCATTCATGACTTCCAGATAAAATCTTTAAACTGAGCTACAAAAACAATTCTGAAGACACACACCTGTTTTCTGAATCTACTCTAGCTGGCTGTATCTCGCCTCTATACATAGTTTTTTTCATGACATCCAGAAAATACCTCTAACCTGAGGTACACAAACCATCCTAAACACACCCAGCCGTCTAAAATTAACACCCTAACATTTCTCCTGACTCTATACACAGTCTAGTTAATGATCTCCTGGGGACACTTTTCACCTTACGCTACACAAACCACACTGAAGACACCCTGTAATCTAAATCTACCAAACCTAGCATGTATCTGGCCTCTATACACATTCTACTTAGTGACTTCCAAAGAATATCTTTACCTTGGAGCTACAAACACCTCCCTGAACACATGGTGCCACCTGTATCTACCCAAGGTGGCATGTATCTGGCTTCTATGCACAGTCTACTTCAGGACTTCCACAAATTAAAATTAACCTGGAGCTATACAAACCAGCCTGAACAGAAGATGTAATAAAAATTTAAACACACTAGCCTGTATCTGGCCTCTACACAAACTCTACTTCGTGACCTCCAGAGAATACCTTTAACCTGAGCTAGACAAACCACCCTGAAGACATCCTGTAATCTGAATCTACCCAAGCTAGCATGTATGTGGCCTCCATACACAGTCCACTTCATGACTTCCAGATAATAAGTTTAAACTTCTACACAAACCACCCTGAAAACACCCTGTGATCATGATCTACCCAAGCTAGCATGTATTTTGCCTTTACACACAGTCATTACTTCCAGAGAGTACCTTCAAAAGGCACCACTCTGGGGTCTGCCTCACATATCTGCCAAGTTCTGCTGAAAGTTTTCGAGTTGTGCTCAAGAAACGAAGCCCATCCCTCCACTTTGAGACGAAGTCAGAATTGTTTCTGTGGACTCTGGGAAAATGATGATCACAAAAACCTGTAAATAACAAAAGGCACCACTTTGGGGTCTTCCACACATATCTACCAAGTTTTACATACAGATGTTAGGAAGTTTCTGAGTTGTGCTCTGGAAACAAAACACACCTCTCACTTTTGAGACTTAGGTCAAAAATGTTTCCATGGAAACATGAAAATAATAAATCACAAAAACGTGCACATAGCAAAAGGCACCACTTTGTGGTCTGCCTCAAAAAGTTTTGCTGTAAGATATTAAATAGTTTTCTAGTTGTGCTCCAGACACAAAGACAATCCCTCCATTTTGAGACTAAGTTAGAGTCGTTTCCGTGGAAACTCAGAAAATGATAAATCACAAAAAATTGTAAATAGCAAAAGGCACCACAATATGGTCTCCCCTACATATCTGCCAAGTTTAGCACACAGATATTAGTAACTTTTGTAGATGTGCTCCAGAAACGAAATACACCTCTTACTTTTGCTAAAAAGTCTGAATCTGAATATGCTTGGCATAATAGGTGATTAGCAGGATCACACAGTCCGACTAGCTGACTTGGTTGACACCTCATCGATTCCCAAATGCGCAGATCGATGTTCATGATGTTGATCACTGTATTCTCTGGTCCAGACTTGATTATTTACAGACTGCCATCAGCTGGAATATTCCTGAGTGAGGCTTAAAGCTAGACTCATTTCCTCTTTCTACAGCATTAACTGGAAGCTATACAAAACCTAACCTTAACAGCATCTATCTGGACAGTGTTGTCTATTTGATCACTTGACCATTTCTACAGCATTAACAGGAAGCTACAAAAAAATCTACTTCAGCTCTCAGATATCTGGACAATGTACAGTCTATTTGACCACTTGACCATTTCTACAGCATTAACTGGAACCTTTACAAAATATAACCCTGCTAGCATGTGTTTGGACACACGGTACAGTTTATTTCTCCACTGAAGCATTTCTACAGCATTAACTAGATCCTACAAAAAATCTCCCCTTGCTAGCATGTATCTGGAGAGTGTACAGTCTGTTTGTCTACTTGACCATATCTACAACATTAACTGGAACCTGCAAAAAATTCATCCCTTGCTAGAATGCATCTGGACACGGTTGACTACTTGACCACTTGACCATTTCTACAGCACTGATGGGCAGCTACACAAAATTTACCCCTTTTAGCATGTATGTGGACAGTGTACAGTCTATTTGACCACTTGACCATTTCTACAGCATTAACTGGAAGCTACACAAAATCTACACATGCTAGCCTGTATCTGGACACGATAAAGTGTCTTTGACCACGTGACCATTTCTAAAGCTTTAACTTGACACAATGTAAGATCTACCTATCCTTTCACTACACATTTCTACAGCATTAACTGGAAGTTACGCAAAATCTATCCATTCTACTTTGTACCTGGACACTTCAAGTGTGCTTCAACACTTGACCATTCCTACAGCATAAATTGGACACTACGCAAAATCTACAAATCCTAGCTTGTATCTGCACACTGTAGTCTGTTTCATTACTTGACCATTCCTGTTTATTTGACCACTTGATCATTTCTACAGAATTAACTGGAACTTATGCAAAATCTACCCATGTTAGCACATATCTCGACACTGTACAGTCTGTTTGACATGACCATTTCTACAGCATTAGCTGAAAACTGTACAAAATCTACCCATGCAAGTATACATCTGGGCACTGTACAGTCTCCTTGACCAGCTTCCTAAAATCTACAAATTCTCACATGTATTTGGACACTGTTGTCTATTTGACCATTTCTACAACATTAACTGGATGCTTTGTAGAATCTTACCATGCTAGCCTGTATCTTTACACTGTACAGTCTATCTGACTACTTGACCACTGTACAGTTTTCTTGATCCCTTGACCATTTTAACAGCATTAACTGGACGTTATGTAAAATCTACCCATACCAGTATGGCTCTCAACACTGTATACTCTATCTTACCACTTGATCATTTGTACCACAGTAACTGGATGTAAATGTAAAATGTACCCATTTTAGCAGGTTTCTGGACACTGTACAGTCTGTTTTTGCATTAACTGGACGTTATGTGAAATCTACCCATACCTATATGGATCTCAACACTGTCTTACCACTTGACCATTTGTACCACAGTAACTGGAAACTGTACAAAACACAACATGTATCTAGACATTGTACAGTCTGTTTCACCACTTGACATTCCTACGGCATTTGTGTCACCTGGGTCAATCTCTATATAGACAGTTGGGGATGAGGGGTGTCAGTTATCTGGGGGAGGTGTGTCACCTGGGTCAAGCTCTATATAGACAGCTGGAGATGAGGGGTGTCAGTCGAATGAGTCACTTTCAATATAAACAGTTGTGGATGAGGGGTGTCAGTTATCAGGGGGAGAATGTGGCACCTGGATCACTTTCCATATAGACATCTGGGAGTGAGGGGTGTCAGTCATCTTGGGGAGCGTGTCACCTGGGGCACTCTAGATAAGACACAACTAAGGTGAGAGGTGACAGTAATCGTGGGTATGGTGTGTCACTTTCGTCACATCTCCATAGAGGCAAGTGGTGGCAAGGGGTGTCAGTCATCTGGGTGAGGGTGTGCCACCTGGAGCACGCTCCATATAGACAATGTCCAGAAAATACTGTCAATCTGAAGATGTGCAAACCATTCCCACAAAATCAAAACATACACAAGCTACGCTATATCTGGCCTGTATAGAGTCTGCCTGACCAACACTTACAGAAAACACCTTTAAAATAAGGCTGTGCTATCCACCTTCACAAAATTGGAGAGTCAAACCCTAACTAGGTGTGAATAACAAACGCTTTAACCACTGGGATACCTCACCATCTCTTTAACCTGAAGCTAAAGAAACCACCCTGAGGACAACCCTGTAATCTAAATCTACCCATGCTAGCACAAACCAACCATCCTGAAGACACCCTGTAATCTAAATCTACCCATGCTAGCATAAACCAACCACCCTGAGGACAACTCTGTAATCTAAATCTACCCATGCTAGCATAAACCAACCATCCTGAAGACACCTTGTAATCTAAATCTACCCATGCTAGCATGTATCTGGCCTCTTTGTATAGTTTCCTTGACCAACAGTGATATTTTCCACAGTTAACTTCAACCTGAAGCTACACAAACCAACTTGAACACACCCTACAGTAAACTTCTAACCTGAAGCTACACAAACCACCCTCTGAAGACACCCTTTAATCTAAATCCATCCAAGTGAGTACATATCTGGCCTCTATACACCATGTAACTATGTCATAACTACTTCATACCTTCATATGTATCTGGCCTCTATACACTTTGCAACTACTTCATAACATCCAGAGAAACCTTTAACCTGAAGTTACACAAACCACCCTCTGAAAGACACCCTGTAATCTAAATGTACTGAAACTAGCATATATCTCACCTCTATACCTAGTGTTCTTCTGACTGCCAGAGAATACCTGTCATATGAAGCTACACAAAACCACCCTGAATACACCCTGTAATCTAAATCTACCCAAGCTTATATGTATCTCACCTCTATACGGTCTACTTGATGACTTCCAGAGAATACCTTTAACCTGGTGCTACACAAACCACACAGAAGACACCCTTTAATCTAAATCTACCCAAGCCAGCATCTATACACTCTCAGTATCATTACGTCATTACTTCTAAAGAATATATTTAACTTTAAACTACACAAACCACCCTGAAGATACCCTGTAATTGTAATCTACCCAAGCATGCATGTATCAGGCCTCTATAAACTGATGACTTCGACCCATGTACACTGTGTCACTACTTCATGACTTCAAAAGAATGCCTTTACACTGAAAGTACACAAACCACCCTGAAGACATCCTGTAATCTAAAACTACCCAAGCCAGCATGTATCTGGCCTCTATACACTCTCTGTGTCATTACTTCATTATTTCTAAAGAATACCTTTAACCTGAAACTACACAAACCACCCTGAAGATACTAGTACCCTGTAAATGTAATCTAACCATGAGGGTAAAAGGGTAGAGGAGGCCTTCAGCAACCAATGCTTGCTATAAACAGCTAATATGCTTGTCATAAGAGGCAACTAACAGGATCGGCTGGTCAGGTTCACTGACTTACTTGACACGTCATCCATTCCAAACTGCGCAAATACTCTTGCTATTGATCACTGGATTGTCTGGTCCAGACTCGATTACTTACAGACTGCCGCAATATAGCTGGATTATTGTTGAAAGCAGAGTAAAACTTAACACACTCACTCACTTGGTGACTTCCAGGGAATACCTTAAACCTGAAGCTACGAAAACCAAACTGAACACACCCTGTAATCTAAATCCACCCAAGTGAGTACATATCTGGCCTCTATACAGTATCTCTATACAATGGCTTAAAGCTAGACTCATTCACTCATCCTACAGCAACTGGAAGTAAGGCAAAATCTACCAATCCTAGCATGCATGTGGACACCATTTGACCACTTGACCATTTCTACAGCATTAACTGGAAACTGTACAAAACCTACACAGGCTAGCATGCATATGGACATTGTACAGTTTCCTTTGCCACTTGACCATTTCTACAGCATTAACTGGAACTTATGCAAATTTACCCATGCCAGTATGTATTTGGACACTGTACAGTCTGTTTGACCACTTGACCACTTGCAAAATCTTCACATGCCAGAAGAATGCATATCGATCCTGTACTGTCTGTTTGACCACTTGACCATTTCTACAGCATGAACAGGAAGCTACACAAAATCTACTCCTGCTAGCATGTATTTGTACAGTGGACAGTCTATTTGACCACTTGACCATTTCTACAGCATGAACAGGAAACTATACAAAATATACCCATGCCAGTATGTATCTGGACACTGTACAGTCTATATCACCACTTGACAAGTTGTACCTCGTTAACTGGAAGCTGTACAAAATCTACCCATCCTAGCCTGTTTCTGGACACAGTACAGTCTATTTGACCACTTGACCATTTCTACAGCATTAACTGCAAGTTCTACAAAATTTGCCCATACCAGCATGTATCTGGACACTACAGTCTGATTTACCACTTGACCATTTTTGCAGCATTAACTGATAGTTATGCAAAAATCTACACATGCTAGCATCTATCTCGACACTGTACAGTCTGTTTTACCACTTGGCAATTTCTACAGCGTCACTTTGGCACTATGTAAAATCTAACTATTCAAGCCTCTATCTGGACACAGAAGTCTATTTGACCACTTGACCATATCTACAGCATTAACTGGAAGGTATCCTAATTTACCCATGCCTGTGCATGTATTTGGACACCGTACAGTCTATTTGACCACTAAACCAATTCTAATGCATTAACTGGAAGTTATGCAAAATCTACACATACTAGCATGTATCTGGCCACTGTATAGTCTGTTTGACCAATTGAAAATTTCTACTGCATTAACTATGTAAACGCTATCCATACCCGGTATCTGGACACAGTACAGTCTCTTTGACCACATGCACTTGACCATTTCTACAGCATTAACTGGAAGTTATCTAAATTTACCCATCCCAGCATGCATTTAGACACCATACAGTCTGTTTGACCACTGGACCATTTCTACTGCATTAACTGAAGTTATGCAAAATCTGATCATGCTATTTCATGTATTTGGATACTCTACAGTCTGCTTTATTACTTGACCATGTCTACAGCATTTACTGGAAGTTATCCAAATTTACCCATACCAGTATGTATGACCATTTGTACCACATTAACAAGAAGCTGTACAAAATCTACCCATGCTAGCATGTATCTGGACACTGTACAGTCTGTTTCACCACTTGTCCATTTCTACAGCATCAACTGGAAAAAATGCAATGTTTACCCATGCCATCAGGCATCTGGACACTGTCAACTCCATTTGACCACTTGATCATTCCTACAGAATTTACTGGAAGTTACGGAAAATCTACCCATCCTACCCTGTATCTGGATGCTGTACAGTCTGCTTGACAACTTGACCATTCCTACAACATTATCTGGACACCATGTAAAATCTACCCATCCTAGCCTGTATCTTTACTCAGTACAGTCTGTTTCACCACTTGACCATTTGTACAGCATAAACCGGAAACTATACAAAATCTACACATGCTAGCATGTATTTGGACACTGTA